>NC_061852.1:5968286-5973286 GCF_019202785.1 Penaeus chinensis | reverse complement strand
GAGAGAGAGAGAGAGAGTGAGAGAGTGAGAGAGTGAGAGAGTGAGAGAGTGAGTGAGTGAGTGAGTGAGTGAGAGAGAGAGAGAGAGGGAGAGAGAGAGAGAGAGAGAGAGAGAGAGAGAGAGAGAGAGAGAGAGAGAGAGAGAGAGAGAGAGAGAGTGAGAGAGTGAGAGAGTGAGAGAGTGAGAGAGTGAGAGTGAGAGAATGAGTGAGAGAGAGAGAGAGAGAGAGAGAGAGAGAGAGAGAGAGAGAGAGAGAGAGAGAGAGAGAGAGAGAGAGAGAGAGAGAGAGAAAGAGAGAGATTCCTCTTTTCTGTTTTGCTTTTGCATTTTCTTTCGTCTTTCTTTTCTCTTCTCTGCTCTGTTCTGATCTCTTTTTTTCTCTTCTGCTGTCCTCCCTTTCCTTCTGTTCCCTTCCAATCCCTTCCCTCCTCTCCTCTTCCCTTCCTTCCTCCTTCCCTCTCTCTCCTCGTTTACCCCTTCCCTTCCGCCCCTGCACGTGTTCTTGGTTAGCCCTGGTGTAATTGGTATATCGGTTGCGACATACTTCCCCGGGCGACGCGTCAATACTGCTCTTCGGTCGCCTCGAAAATAAGTCAAATAACGGACCGCGACGCCGTTTCGAATCGACTGCGGCGCGTTGGGGAGATCAAGGCGCTGATTGGGCGGCGCAGAACGGTTTCAGATTCGAATTTAAATTCAAATTCAAATTTATCATCAGCAAAAAATAAAAATAAAATAATATAATCATAATATTAGTAGTATTTTAATAATAATAAAATAATGTTGATGATGATGGTAATAATAATAATAATAATAATAATAATAATAATAATAATATTGATAATAATAACAATAATAGTAATAACAATAACAATACAATGAAATAAAAACGGATTAAATAAATAAAATTGAGGTAAAATTACAGAATGATTCCTTTGAGTGTTATAATCACAACTAAGATTATTATATAAACAACCATTATAATAGTTTCGCATTTCTTACAAAAATGTGGTAATAAACATGAATAGAAATTTGAGCAGACTTTAATTTTTTTATTATTCCTTTGACAAATTTGACCGTCATTCTTCTTTGACCTGAAGAGGAGGTGGGAGGGAGACAAAATAAGAAAGAAAGAGAGAAATACGCTCCTATTCTTTTTTTTCTATCCTTCTTTTTGAGCGGGTTGGATACGGCTGTGGTTAAGATTAATGCACTATCTGCGCGCTTCCCTCCCGTTCCTAGTTCAGCAAAAGGGGCGAAAGCAGAGGGTCCATTAGCTAAGAGGAAGTTTGCAGGAATTCCTACAATAGAATGCTTGTCCCCGTCCCCTTTTATAACATTGGAAGATGATGGAGGAATAGGAGGAGGAAGAGGAGGCGGGGAAAGAGGAGAAGCAGGAGGAAGAGGAGAAGATAAAGAGGTAAATAATGCGAACGACAATTCTTTTTCTTCCTCTAATATCAACGACGACTTCGCCTTTCCTGCTCCTCGGATCGGAAAAAAAAAAAAAAAAAAAATCTATCGACGAAGACAACTCTCAGCGCGGGGCGTCCGTTCTGTCATCCATCTTAGCACGCACCGGCAGATAACGGAGAGAGGAAACAAAAATTGGGCGATAAGTGAGGGCGGAGGGAGAAGACAACGACCAGAAATGCCCTAAGACGCCCTCTCCTCCTTAAGAACTCAAAAAGAAACGAAAAAGAAGAGAAAAAAGGACTTTAATTCGACTTGAAGGTCCGCGTACCCTGTGACACCGGGCGCCGCCACCAGCTGGAACGGGGTTGGGGGTTGGGGGGAGAGGGGGGTGGTAATGAGTCACAGCCGAGAAAGAGGGTAAAGGGGAAGGGGGGAAAGGAGGTAGAGTAAGGGACAGGGGAATGAGGGGGAAAGGAGGTAGAGTAAGGGACAGGGGAATGAGGGGAAAATGAGAGATAAAGAAGGAATGGAAAGAAGAGGGAGGAGAGGAGAAAACAAGAGGAATGGGGGGTTGGGTGAAAGGAGGGACAAGAAGGAAAGGGGGAAGAAGTGGAAGGGGAAGGGAGGAGGAACGCCAAGGAAATAAAGAAAATTGGAGAGAGGGAAAAGGGAGGAAGAGAGAGGGGAACAGAGAGGAAGAACAACAGGGAAAGGAGGAGGGAGTAGCGAGAGGAAAGGGAGGAAGGGAAAAGGGAAGAGGAAAAGAAAATGGGGGAATAGGAGAAGAATGAGAAAGAGGAAGGACAGGGACAAAGAAGAAGGGGGAAAAGAGATAAAAAGGAAGAAGAGGAAGGAAAAAACGAGGAAATATGAGGAAAAAGTAGAAAAAAAGGAGGAAGAGAAGGGATAGGGGGACGGAGGTGGATAATACAAAGGAAAAGAAGAATTGGAAAGGAGAGGATGAGAGGACGGAGGCGGAGAGGAGGAACGAAGAGGAGAAGAATATATATGGCAACGGAGCGGAGAGTGGTGAAGTAATTCAATCAATAAGTAAAAGCAAATACATCAAACAAAAGATAAACATCCGTGAAGGAGGAGGGGGGGAAAGGACGAGAAGAAGGAAAGAATAGTGAAGAGGAAAAGAACAGGAAGATGGTGAGAAAATGGAACAAGAATAGGACGACATGTAAAAATAAATAAATAAATAAATAAATAAATAAATAAATAAACAAATACATACATAATCATAAATAAAGTTAATTAATAAATAAACGGAAACACTAAAATCGTAGAAACAAATAAACAAAATATATACTACGCATGATAATACGAGCATATCAAACCAGATCCTCCGGGAAGGGGAAGGGAGGGGGAGAGGGAGAGAAAGAGAAGGGGAATGGAGGGGGAGGGGGAGAGGGAGGGGGAGAGGAAGGGGGAGAGGGAGAGGGAGAGAAAGAGAAGGAGAAGGGAGGG
This sequence comes from Penaeus chinensis, assembly GCF_019202785.1. Taxonomy (NCBI): domain Eukaryota; kingdom Metazoa; phylum Arthropoda; class Malacostraca; order Decapoda; family Penaeidae; genus Penaeus; species Penaeus chinensis. Next base: position 5,970,397 of record NC_061852.1, on the reverse strand, counting down.
GGTGAGGGAAAGAAAGGGAAGGGGAAGGGGAAGGGAGAGGGAGGGGGAGGGGGAGAGAAGGGAAGGGGAGAGGGAGGGGGAGGGGGAGAGAAAGGGAAAGGGAAGGGGGAGATGAGATAAGAGAAGCGGCGGCGAGGGAATTGAAGGAGCGATATCTAATATTCATAAGATTACTTTCTTGAAACGCCGTATGAATTTTTACATGGAAAGAGGCTTTGCGGGGGTGAGGGGGGTGAGGAGAGAGGAAAAGGGCAGAGGAGAGAGAGAAGAGGGGGAATAAGAGGGTAAGAGGAAGGAGGGAGAGAGGACAACGAGAGAGAGCAGGAGAGGATGGAGAGAGAGAGAAAGAAAGGAATGGGGAAATGAGAAAAGGAAAGGGAGATAGAAGAAGGGACCGTGAGGACGGAAATGGGACAGAGAGAGGAGAGGGAGGAGGAGAGAGGCAAAGGAGAAAGGATGGAGAAGAAGGAGAGAGAGGGAAAGAAAAGCAGAGGGACTAAGGAAGAGAGAGGATGAAGATGGAAGATGGAAAAAAAAGGGAGGAAAGGGAAGGGAGAGAGAAGAAAGAAGTAAAGTTACAGAAGGGAACGAGGAAGGAAAGAGGAGAAAGGAGAGAGGTAAGAGATGGAGGCGAAGGAAGGAAAGAGGAGGGAAAGGAAATCTACTGTACTTTCTTTGGGGGCAAAATAATGTACACTTTTACTGGTGGACTTCGTGGACAGAAGATAAATCTCTACCGGGAAATAATGGGTGATCATGGCCCTCTAATGGAGATTATAATAGTGTTGGGAAAGAAGGAAGGGACGAAGGAAGGGAGGAAGGAAGGAAGGAAGGGAGGGAAAGAGGGGGAGAAAGGGAGGGAGGGAAAGAGGGGGAGAAAGGGAGGGAGGGAAAGAGGGGGAGAAAGGGGGTGAGTGAGGGAAGGAGGGAGAGAGGGAGAGGAGGAAAGGAAAGAAGGAGAGGGGGGAGGGAAAGGGGGAGTGGGAGGGAGGGAAGAAGAGAGGGAAAAAGGGAGAGAGGGAAAGGGAGAGAGGGGGGAGGGAAAGAGAGACAGAGAGAGATTTAGATAGATAGAGAGATAGAAAAAGAGACAGAAAGGGAGAAAGAGAAAGACAAAGAGAAAAAGAGAGAGAGACGAAAAAAAAAGACATTAAAAGAGAACAGGAAAAAAAACACAAACGAGAAAAACGAAAAAAAAAAAAAAAAAAACTTTGGGTAAAATTACTGCCATAAAACAGGGGGATCAGAGGAGGGGAAGGAGGGCAGGGAGGGGGAGGGGGAGTCACTACACGCCTGGGACTAGCCTAAGCATCAATGTAATTGCTAGTGATTAACTGTGCTATTGAGACTTGCGACCAGACCGGCTCTTTGTAGAAGGAGATGAGGAACAGGAAGAGTGTGGATAAGGGAAGAGGGATAAAGAGAAGTAGGAAAAAGAGGGAGAGGGAAAGGGAAAATAGGAGGAAGAGGAGGAGGAAGCAGTAGTGGAGTCGGAGGAGAGGAGAAGGGATGGAGAGATGGAAGAGTCTAGGGAGGTGGTGGTGATAGGAGGAGGAGGAGGAGGAGGAAGAGGAGGAGGAGGAGGAGGAGGAAGGGAAAAAGTGGAGAAGGGTAGAAGACGAGAGAGAGGAGATGGAAGAGGTTGAAAAAGAGGAAAGGGAAGAGGAGAGAGAAAAGGAGGCACAGAAGGAGGCAGTGAAGGATGAGATGGAAGAAGAGGAGAAGGAGAAGGAGAAGGAGGAGGAGGAGGAGAAGGGAGGGAGGGAGAGAGAGAGAGAGTCATTACGTTAAACGAGGAAAGAGGAGAAAGAGTAGCAGCAACAGTAGTAGTAGTAGGAGGAGGAAAAGGAGGAAGAAGAAGTGGAAAAGTAGGAAGAGGGGCAGAATGAACAGGCAGAAACAACAGGAGAAAGAAGCAGAAGAGGGAGAGAAACAAGAGGAAGAGAAAGTGGGGGATACAGAATCGGGACAATTAGAGAAGTGACGAAAAGACTATTTCCCCCCAAAATAAACCCGAGGTAATTTAAAGGGACGAAATAAAGGTGTCTTTTTTTTTTTTTTTTGTTCTCTTTCTCTCTGTGGTATTTCTGGTCCGTGAAAAATTCCAGCCA
>NC_061852.1:5948286-5958286 GCF_019202785.1 Penaeus chinensis | reverse complement strand
CACCTTGGCCTTCGCTCTCAAGCTGCCTCTCTTGAGCTTTCAACATTTCTTGCAAAATGGCGGATGCAAGGAAAGCTATTCAAACTCACACGCGTGCTCTCCCCTCCCTCCCCTCCTCTCCCCTGGCCCCCGACTCTTCTCCTCCCTCGCTTCGATTCCCCTCCCTCTCTCCCTCCCTCCCTCCCTCCCTCCCTCCCTCCCTCCCTCCCTCCCTCCCTCCCTCCCTCCCTCCCTCCCACCTTCTCGCCCCTTACTCCGAACTTTTCTGTTCTTTTCTTCCCGCTTCCCTCTTTTCCCCCTTTTTCCTTTCCTCCTCTTTCCTTCCCCTCTTCCTTTTCCTTTCCCTCTAATCTTCCTCTCAATCTCCTCTCCACTTCCTCATTCCCCTTAGCCATTACCCCCATCTCCTTCCCTTTCCTCTTCCCCCTCCTCTCTTCCCTCGGCGCTCATCATTATACCAGTACTACAACAACAACAGCAACAACAACACAAAAAAAGAAAAGAAAAGAAAAAAGGAAAAGAGAAAAAAAATCTAACAAAAAAACGAGAAACGAATAAAGAAAAAAGTCACTCATCATCTTTTTTTTCTTTCTCCTTTTTTATTCATGAAAAATGTATAGCTCTGTACCCTAAAATCGCTCTCTTGCAGGTAACATAAACACGAAGCTTTAGGAACTGTTAGGTCTCAGCAAGGGGGAGAGAGGGAGGAGGGGGGGAGGGGAGGGAGGGGAAAAGGAGGGTGAGGAGAGGGAGAGGGAGAGGAAGGGGAAAAGGAAAAAAGAGGGGAGAGAGGGGAGAAGGGAGAGAGAGGGGAGAAGGGAGAGGGAGAAGGGAGAGAGAGAGTGGAGAGGGGAGAAGGGAGAGAGAGGAGAGGGGGTTGGAGAGAGGACACGGAGAAAGAGAGAGGGGAGAAGGAGGGTGAGCAAAGGGAGAGGGGAAAGAGAGAGGAGAGAGAGAGGTAGAGGAGGGGGGGGGGTGGGGGTCCGGAGGAGGAAGATAGATTGAGAGGGATGGGGAAAGAAGAAGGAAGAAGAAAGAACGGAGAAGGAGGAGGGAACGGTAAGAAAGGGGAAGAAAGGGGAGAGGGAGGGAAGGGGGGGGGGAGAAGAGGGGGAAGGCAGAAGGGTGACGGGAAGCCGAAGCTAGAAGAGGGAGAGGGAGAAGTATGAGTACAAGGGAGGAATGGGGACAGAATAAAAGGGATAAAAATAGACGGTGAAAGAGGAAGCAGGTAAGACAGGGAGCTGGGGATGGTAGTTGGGTAAAGGGAAAGGGAGGGAGCTGGGAAGCGTAGCTGAGTAAAGAGAGGAAGAGGGGAAAGGGGAGAACTGTTGGGTAGATAAAAGGTAGAAGGAACTAGGAGTGGGTAAGTTAAAGGGGAGAGAAAAGTCTGACGTGTACTACCTCGCGTGTATAATCGCGCTCTATGTATGTAGTAACGTATACGAGCATTGTGATGAGTGTGTGTGGGCGGTGGGGGGGGGGGGGGGTTAGAGGGTTCACTCAATGGAGCGGGAGTGATAGGTGGGCGCAGAGTGGGGGGGGGGGGGCGGAGGTGAAGAGAGGAAGGGGGAGAAGGGAAGGGAAGAAAAGAGAGGGAAGGAGAGAGAGGGAGGAAGGGTTAAGGGAAGATGGAGAGGGAGAAGGACAGGAGATAAAGACAGAGACAGACAGACAGACAGAGAAACATATAGAGCGAAAAATTAAAGATATTATAAAACCATAAAAAAAACGAGGAAAGACAGGAAAAAAAAACCTAAAGCAAACAAACGAAAAGAAGAAGAAGAAGAAGAAGAAGAAAAATACAGAAACGAAAGACACGAAGAAGGAACAGGAATATTGCTGATTAATATTGTAATCGACAACCCCCCCCCCCCCCCCCATAAATCTTTTTTGCAGAAACCCGGAGTAGTGTACACGAATTTTGCGTTCAGTATAACCTGTGGCAAAATGAACGAATAAAATTAATGTTTGTGGAGTGCTTCATTCCGTCTTTGTGTCAATTTTGGGGGGATTTCAAAATCCTTTGTCTCTCTCTTTCTCCCGATGCATTAATACGATTTGAGAAAACGTTTGGAAAATAATCTTTTGACTACTGATGCGAACAAAAATCAAATAAAACGTGTGTGTGTGTGTGTGTGTGAGCATGTGTGTGCGCATGTGTGTGCGCATGTGTGTGTGTATGTGTGTGTGTATGCGTGTGTGTATGCGTGTGTGTATGCGTGTGCGTGCGTGCGTGTGCGTGCGTGTGCGCGTGCGTGTGCGTGTATATCTACGCGTGTATGAGTGCACATGTGAGTATTTGAGCGCACAGCAATAAGAATCAAATACAAACTACGCGCACTTTCCATTCCACTCTAAGGCCGCGAAGGAAAAATTCTGTTATTGCTTTACTTAAAAAAAAAAAATATTCATGTTCTTTACCATCCTAAGGGGCCAATTCGCACGAAATTATAACAATGTATAATGCTATTATCGTAGTTGGATAAGGAATCCCAAATTAAAATATGGTAATTGGGTTAAACATAGTTAATGAGATAATATCAAGTTGGGGAATGGGATTTGCACAACTGGTTAGTTCATGTACTGTGTTTTTTCGCGTGTATAAGGACATACCCGCTATGTGTGTGTGTGTGTGTGTGTGTGTGTGTGTGTGTGTGTGTGTGTGTGTGTGTGTGTGTGTGTGTGTGTGTGTGTGTGTGTGTGTGTGTGTGTATGTGTGAAAGTATTTATATGTATGTGTCATATATATATATATAATATATATATATATACATATATATATATGTATATATGTGTATATATGTATATATGTATATATGTATATATGTATATATGTATATATGTATATATGTATATATGTACATATTTATATATATATATATATATATATATATATATATGTATATATGTGTAAGATAAATGAAGAGTGTTCGATATCCTAAGGTGTTTAGACTCCTGTCATAGTATCAACATGGTAGAGCGCTTTGCCGTTCATGTGTGTGTTTGTCTGTGTGCGCGCACACAAACACACATACATACATACATACATACATACATACTTACATACTTACATACATACACACATTCCCTCACCTATAAATATACAAAAACACAAATGTGTAACTATGTAAGTGTACGTTTATGTGTATGTTTACGTATGTGAGATCTTGATTCAAACCGATGAAGCCACTGCGATGCCGGGAGCTTATTGAAACACTTAGACTGATTCGAAATATCTCGTCTATTCCATTGTTCTCGTCTGCTTAACCACTACCACCGGCAAGAGGTAATGCTCACTGCAGTATTGTGTTGTGACATGCAGTTACACACAGATGGCTCCACAAGTGCTCCGCCACCTAGGAGTCAATTGCTACACCTTCGCGACCTCACCTGATTTCCCTTTTCCTTGAATTCTCGAGAGAGAAAAATAATCCTAATGCTATTAATATCGATGCTGGTATTATCATTACTGACAGCATAATTATCACAATGCTACTGACAAAACTAATAGCAAAATACAAAAGAGAGAATATTTCCGAAAATCAAGAAAAAGGGTAAACAGGTGAGATAATAAGGATTCGTATTAGCAATTGACTCCTTGGTGACTAAGCATTTGTGGAACCTTCTACGTGTAAAGACGACTAACAAGCTAAACTTACTGTGAGCATGTACGCACTTGCTTTCCTTGGCGGCGGTGGGTTGACAACGATACAGAGAGAGGGAGGGAGCGAGAGAGAGGGAGGGAGAGGGAGAGAGAGGAAGAGAGAGAGAGAGAGGGAGAGAGAGGGAGAGAGAGGGAGAGAGAGGGAGAGAGAGGGAGAGAGAGGGAGAGAGAGGGAGGGAGGGAGGGAGGGAGGGAGGGAGGGAGAGAGAGAGAGAGAGAGAGAGAGAGAGAGAGAGAGAGAGAGAGAGAGAGAGAGAGAGAGAGAGAGAGAGAGAGAGAGAGAGAGGGAGAGAGAGAGAGAGAGAGAGAGAGAGAGAGAGAGAGAGAGAGAGAGAGAGAGAGAGAGAGAGAGAGAGAGAGAGAGGGAGAGAGAGGGAGAGAGAGGGAGAGGGAGAGGGAGAGGGAGAGGGAGAGGGAGAGAGATAGAGAGAGAGAGAGAAATCCACTCGATACAAAACTCACGAGAAGACAGCATAACGGACCCCCTCCCCCACACCTCTTCGGATGAATGACTCAGCACTCTTCCCCCTTCATCCTTCCTTCCATCTAAACAGATAAAACTAACTTCCCAACAGACGACCCCCCCTTCTACCTCCCCTCCCCCGGGTCGACTTCCTGGTAATGAGAAGCAGCCTGCTTTGTCCTCCTCCACTCATGACTTTACTTGGGTTACAAAAAGAAAGAATGAAAGAAAAAAAGGAAGGAGATCACTGAGACACACACTATCACGCGCGCGCGCGCACACACACACACACACACACAAACACATATATATATATATATATATATATATATATATATATATATATATATGCATGTATGTATGTGTATGTATATATTACACACACACACACACACACACACACACACACACACACACACACACACACACACACACACACACACACACACACACACACACACAGAGCCTATGCCGCAGCCTCCGAGAGTGTATTGATGATCGCGTGTGGCAATAACGACAATCCTTCTCCCCCCTCCCCGACGTCTCACCCCAACCCCTCCCCCTCTTGATTAATGACTCGCCGGGACTTTATAAATCTTCTCAAACTTCCGTTTCTCTTCCTGCGAGCGAGCGATTTCGGTCCCAATTTCCGAGAAATTCCACTTCTTTCGCACGTCCTCGGTGTCCCCCATCTCAAACCTTCCCCCATTTCTTTTTTTAATCCCTCTCTGTCTTTGTCTCTGTCTGTCTCGCGTCTCCTTCTCTCTCTCTCTTTCTCTTACGTCCCGGTTGTCTGCCCCCCCCCCTCAAACATTCTCCCATTTTTCATGGAATCCATATCATAATCTTCCAAGATATTTTTATGTAGTAGCTATATACATTCCACGTAACAGACAGATAGTGAGATAGATAGATAGAGAGATTATTTTTTACTTCTCGATGATGAACGTCAATGTAAGTTAAACACGGCGCGACGGGTCCGTAGAGTTTCAGCTTGAAAGATTAACGCGTCGAGAACAAGGGTGAAGGGAGGGGCCGCAAAATCTGCTCTGAGTCATGGGAAACCACTCGTGGATCATGAATCATGGCTGGCAGCACTGGCGCACTATCACGTACACAGAGAGAAACAAACAGACAAAAATCAGAGCCAGAGTCACATACAGAGTGAGAGAGAGAGAGAGAGAGAGAGAGAATGAGAGAGAGGAAATTTTAGACAACAGAATTTCCACCTACAGTCGATCACAAATCATAACATAAATATTCCTTCCAAACACAAGTTGTCCGCGACCCGAGACAATAACACTCACACAGCGTATGAAAGCGCCGCAGTCATGAATATTTCAATACATTATAAGATTCAAAATCGCTGGCCATATATCTCGTCTTCTTTCTTTCCTTTTCTTAATACCAATAACAAGTATATTTCTCAAGGCGCGTATATATATTTCCAAAGATATATTTCTTATGCGCGAGTATACGAGAAATAATTCTGTTCTGGGTCATATTTTCCCACAATTAATTTTTTTCCTCGAATATTTCTCTCCAGGGAAGAATAATGCTTATCCACTTCGCATACATATACACTTACTTTTCTTTCTTCTTCCGCCGAGTATATTTCTCGAGTATATTTCTCGAGCACAATTCCCAAGAACACTTTTCGAGTATATTTCGTCGAGTATATTTCTCGCGTACAATTCTCGAGTACACTTCCGAGTACATTTCTCAAATATATTTATCAAGCATATATATCGCGTATATTTCTCTAGTATATTTTTCAATTGCATTTCACCCGTATATTTCTCGCCACGTTCCAAATGCGGCCTCCATTGAGCTTGGCATCTCGCGGCTCTCCAACACTTGAGACCCTCTGCTTTCCTGCAAGCACGTTCGCTCGCTCTCCTGCTTTCGACCTCCTCCTGCTACTACTACTACTACTACTATTTATCTTCTTCATTTTCCCCTTGTTTTTTTCTCTTCATCGCTTTTTTTCTTCTCTCATTCTCTTTTTATTGTTCTTCTTGTTCTCTTTCTTCCCCTGAACGTCATCCGCCTTCTGCAGTTTTTATTTTATCTTTTCTTCCTCTTCCTGTTCCTTCTTTTTTTGCTTCTCTTTCTCCTCCTCTTACAGCCGACCTATAATCTTCGTCTTCCTTTTCCTTTCTTCCTCATTTTTTCTTCTTCTCCGTCTCCTTCTCCTTCTTCTTCCTGCTCTTTTCTTTCGTCCTCTTTTTCATCTTCATTTCATTTCCTCGCTATTATTTTTCCTTTTATTATTTCTCTCTTGCGAGGACATCTTAACCTTTTCTCCGACCTCGAGAAAATCTCAACCGCATTTTTTTTTTTTTTTTTTTTTTTTTGTGAGGCTTCCTTGACTCTCACTTAGAGAGAATTTCCATTTGCTTTTCTTTTACAGAAGCTAAGCTGGTTCTGAGCGGATGAGGAGCGAGTGTGGTAAAGGAGGGAAGGGAAGATGAGATGTTTGTCCCTTTCTCCCTGTTTCTTTTTCTTTCTCTTTCTATTTCATTTCGTTGCTGTCTATGTGTCTGTCTGTTTTTTTCTCTCTCTTCCTCCTTCTTTGCCTTGTTCTCTTTCTCCCTATCTTTCCCTTCCCTTCTCAACCTTCACATGCTCTCTTTTTCTCTTTTCTTATCACTCCCCAATCTCGTCTCTCTCCCTCTCCCATTTTTTCGCATTAGGTCTTTGCTTCCTTCTCTTTCCCTCTTCCTCTCTCTTCTCCTCTCCCCCTCTCCCCTCTCCCCGCACTCTCCCCTTGATTCGCTCATCCTCATCACCGCTAACAATAAGCTGCTGTTGTGATCTCAGGGGCTTCTGAGGTCAGCAGGTCAATCCCCTCCCCCCCCCAGATCCCCTTACATTCACCCCCTCCTTCCTCCCTTTTCCCGCCCCCTTCTCCATCTACCTCTCCCCGCTCCTCACTTTCCTCTCCCCAACCCCGGTCTCCTTTTTTTTTCTCTCTGACTCTCCCCTGTTCCTTCACTATTCTCCCTCTCTTTTCCCTCACTCCTATCCCCTCCTTCTTCCACCCTCTCCCCTCCCATCCCATCCCATCCCCTTTTCCCCTCCCTTCCCTCCCACATCCCTTCATCGCTCTCCTCTCTCTCCCTTCCCAGGCACCTCTGCCCATCCCCTCTGCCCATCCCCTCTCCCTTACCTCCTCTCCCTTCACTCCCTCACCATTCACCCCATCGCCTCACCGCCCCCCCTCCCACAACCCCTCCCTTTCCTCCCTCATCCCCCCCCCCCTCACGGAAGCCCTACGAGTATAGCGCGAGTGTCGTTGTCTCTCCCAAAGCCCTAGACTATCGCGTGACAAACTGCGTAGTGATGGATGCGAAATCTGTGCCTGGTAAGTCGCGGTGTTCGGGCGAAAGGGAGGTGTTTCTGTGTATAGGGTGCGTGTGTATGTTTGTGTGCGTGTGCGTGTGTGTGTGTGTGTGTGTGTGTGTGTGTGTGTGTGTGTGTGTGTGTGTGTGTGTGTGTGTGTGTGTGTGTGTGTGTGTGTGTGTGTGTTTGTTTGTTTGTGTGTTTGTTTGTGTGTTTGTTTGTTTGTGTGTGTTGGAGTGTGTGTGTATACATCATGAGTCATATGGTACTACGGAATGAAAAAATAAATAACTAAATAAATAAAAAAATGGTGAGGGATGTTTTTTTTCGATAGATAAAAAATAATATTGGGAATTATACTACAGAATGACTTTCAAAAAGGTCGAATTGCCTATGAGATATGGCGTTTACACAAAGAGATACCTTTCGTACAAAAAAATGACATTACACACACACACACACACTCACGCACTGTAAAAGGCATTCATATTACTATAAAAAAAAATAATCTTTCCCCCTCTTCATCTCTTTTATTTCCTAGTTTTTAAAACGTGTCTAAACCAACTGCCATTCCAGATCTTCCACTTTCTAGATTCTGACAATCCGTGACAGTCCACCTACCACGTTCTCGTTCCACCAACCCCGGGAAATATGATGGTTACTATGAGGAACCCACATACTCGCCAAGAAAAACGAGTCTACATGATCTACGGATATGTTGGTTGATGTTGGGTGTATGTGGCTTTGCGAGGGAGTTTGCGGGTCGATGCATTCATATTATTTTCATCAACAGCTTCAAGAGCGAAACAAAACGACAACTGCGTCACGTCTTTCGAAAGTGAAATCAGCAATCTGGAATTTCTTAATTAAAAAAAACATAATTAGGGATTTCCAGAACGGACATTCATAACCATACACGTGCATGAACTATTCAAAACGAAATGATAATTAATAATGCAGAACAAAATACGTATCGAATGCTTAGCCTTTTGGAACTCATTCAAAATTAAAGCAATAAGTATTTCTAGGATTTAAGAGAACGAACATTCACGTTAAATTATGAAAACTCTGAGAACCCTCTCAAAATATAAACATTAATAAAACAATTATCCAACTTACTGCAAAGAAACTGGTGCTTCCTATTCCCAGCAGACAAGCACGTTCGAAGTAAAACCAGTATTTCTTGGCATTTTGAAACCCGACATTCCTTGGAAAAACCTTTTTTCCAGAACCTTGCGCTCGCTTTACCGACGGAGAAGCCATTCGCACGAGGTTATTGAACCGAACTTTGCTATTCGTCGAACATCAGACGTGAGCAGTGAACTTGAATACGAATATATCTAACGATCGAGGACTGAATAATGATAACTCCAATGTAAAAATAGAGTACTAAATAGAGAACTCTAAAGATTGAGTAAAAAATAATGGTAACTTAAGCTATCGAGTATTAGATTAAATATATCGAGGGCCGAATAATGATAACTCTAGGGATCGAGTACTAAATAAAGAGAATATAGAGCGAGTTTGAAATAATGCTAACTCTATTTATCGCGTTTATATAAAGAAAAAAAAAATTATATATCTAGAGTTCGAGTACAAAATAAAGAGAACTTTAGAGATCGAGTACAAAATAAAGAGAACTCTAGAGATCGAGTACAAAATAAAGAGAACTCTAAAGATCGAGTACAAAGTAAAGAGAACTCTTAAGATCGAGTTCTAACTAATGCCAACTTATATATATATATATATATATATATATATATATATATATATATATATATAGTTCTGGCGGTCAAGTAATAAATAAAGAAAGCGCTATGAATCAAGCATTAAACCATTCTAACTATAGTATTCCGAGTAAAAGATAAAAAAAAAATCTAGCGATCAAGTAATAAATCATGATACTATTTTTTTAACGTCTATGACTCTTTCTTTCTTATTTTCTTTTCCTGTCTGTTTGAATGTAAAAGAAAACAACAACAGCAACAGATAAATTTTCATTTTTTACATTGATTAAAAGAAAGTTCATCGTTTTTTGCAGTTTTTTACAGGAAATAAAAACGTATAATATATATATATATATATATATATATATATATATATATATAAATACACACACACACACACACACACACACACACACACACACACACACACACACACACACACACACACACACACACATCCATACATAAATGCGGACGGGAAAAGGGGGAAAAGACGAAAGAGGAGATGGACGTGGATGGATCACAAGAAAGGGGACGAAAGAGGGAGAGGGAAACCCGAGAAGAACCCCGAAAGCCATCCGAGAGGAGGAGGAAGAAGGGACAAAGACGAGAAAAAAGAGAGAAGGAGGATAGGGGAAAGAGGAGAGAGGAGAAGAGGAGAAAAGGGGAAGGAGGGAAGAAGGAGAGAGAAAAAGGAGAGAAGGAGGAGAGGGGAGAAAGGGAAGGAGGAGAGGGGAAAGACAAGAGGAACGAAGAGAAAGAAGAGAGGGGAGATGTAGGGAAAGTGGAAAGGTGAAG
>NC_061852.1:5930786-5938286 GCF_019202785.1 Penaeus chinensis | reverse complement strand
GAGAATGAGAGAGAGAATGAGAGAGAGAGAGAGAGAGAGAGAGAGAGAGAGAGAGAGAGAGAGAGAGAGAGAGAGAGAGAGAGAGAGAGAGAGAGAAAAAAAAAATAACAGAAAAAGCGAAACAAAACCAAAAAGAGCAAAATCCACAGAAGAGGGAAGGGGGAGGGGAAGGGGGAAGGGGGAAGGGGGAGGGGGGGGAAGGGAGATAGGGGATTACAAGAGCCAAAGCTATAGGGATTAGCGAGGCTCGCCCGGGATTACTTCCGGAAGCTATAGAAGGATTAAATGTTTCTTAGCGGGATCTTAAGAATGGCCTCTGAACGTGGGAACCTAATAATGCAGTTAATACCTTTAAGAATAACACCAAGAACATCCCTAGGAAAGAACATAATGCAGACGTTGGCATATATGCGTGTACGTTTAGCACGTGTATTATGTGTAATCATAAATATAAATAAATATATATATAACCATAATGTTATGCAATACAGATAGGGCTATAATTATAAATATTATTATTTATCAATGACTATAAATAAATGCATGTTGGTGTATGTTGTATGTGCTTGTATAATAATAGTATGTATGTAGTAAATATGAATAAATGTAAATGTATATCCGATAAAATGTGTAGCTATATATATATGTATTAGTTTGTGTGTACGTGGTGCATATAAATCAATATAAATATGTATGCCTAATATATCACACATTTGCTCAAACAAATATTCATATGTGAGAGAGAGAGAGGGGAGAGAGGGAGAGAGGGAGAGAGGGAGAGAGAGAGAGAGAGAGAGAGAGAGAGAGAGAGAGAGAGAGAGAGAGAGAGAGAGAGAGAGAGAGAGAGAGAGAGAGAGAGAGAGAGAGAGAGAGAGAGAAGAGAGAGAAGAGAGAAAGAGAGAAAGAGAGAGAGAGAGAGAGAGAGAGAGAGAGAGAGAGAGAGAGAGAGAGAGAGAGAGAGAGAGAGAGAATCAAACAAGCGGAGATCTGGCCGCCCTTCACCCCCCTTTGCTCTCACGCCCACTTCCCCGGAGTTTCTCGAAGCTTCCTAGGCCGTGGTGGGCGGCATGTTTGCTCGCCTCTTCCCTGGATTTGCTCTGATCTGTTTTGCGCATTGCGATTTTTTTCTTTTTTTTCATAGCTCTTGCTATTCTCTCTCTCTCTCTCTCTCTCTCTCTCTCTCTCTCTCTCTCTCTCTCTCTCTCTCTCTCTCTCTCTCTCTCTCTCTCTCTCTCTATATATATATATATTAATTCTTACTTGTGTTGATTATTGTTTCACTTTTTATTAATTTTTTTTATATTTTTTTGTTTTTTATTGTTTTCTTTAATTTTTTTTTTGTTCGTTATTCATTTGTTTATTCATGATTTCGTTCGTTATTTCTCTTACGAAAGAGTTTTTCATTTTCTCGGTCTTCTCTTCTTGCTATTTCGTTTCAGTTTCTTTTTTCCTTCTCTCAAATGTCATTCTTTTTCTTGCAAGACTGAATGTGCGATGGAATTGAAGATTCGTTAATAGTTGCGACAAATTATTCTCAGATATTAATCCTTTTCGCTTCCCTTGTTCCGAATGGTTTTACTTCGTTATCAGAATTATCGATATTTAACACAATTTCCATACCTCGATATTTCCTTTTCTCTCAATCTTCCCTCCCTTTTTCTCTTTCTCTTCGTTATCATTTCATTTTCCATCTCTGTCTCTCTTTGTCTCTTTCTCTTAATTGTTCGGCCGTCTGTCTGTCTGTTTGTCTGCCTGTCTGTCTCTGTCTTCCTAACTGCCCGAAGCCTGAAGCCTCCTCGACAGACAAGAAAACAAGTACTTAGCGAGAAAATTACTTGGAAGAACATTTTCTATTTTATGTTTTTGTGGCGCGTTGAGGGAGAGGCGCGAGTGAGCGAGAGCGGCTGTGAAATTGTGGCCGAAACTTGGATTTGTTTGTGTTTGTCTTCCTCTCGCTGTTTTATCGGTCTTCCTCATTTTTTTTTCTGTTTGTTCGTCTCCCTCCCTCTGTCTGTCCGTCCGTCCGTCCGTCCGTCCGTGCGTCCGTCCCTCTCTCCCCTTCCCCTCCTCCCTCTCTCTCACTATATACAGTGTGTGTGTGTGTGTGTGTGTGTGTGTGTGTGTGTGTGTGTGTGTGTGTGTGTGTGTGTGTGTGTGTGTGTGAGTGTGTGTGTGTGTGTACGCACATACATGCATACACCCAAACATACATATATATTCCACGCCCATCCTCCAACCCGCCCTCATTCCCCTTTACATCCTTTACGCACCTGGCCTTCCTCTTCTCCCCCCCCTTCCCCTCCTCCTCCCCCTCTGTTGCCTCCCGCTGCCTCTGGCTCCTCCCCTCCCCTCCCCCTACCCTCTCGCCCACGCCTCCGTACCCCTCCCTCAACTCCCTCCGAACATCTTTATGTGAGTACGTCGTACGTGCTCCTCCGCCCCATCTCTCCCCCTCTCTCTCCCTCTTTCCCTCTCTCCTTGTCTCCCCCTCTCTCCCTTCCCCCATTCCTCTTTACAACCTGCACAAGACGATGTTTCTGACCCCTGCTCCCCCCCCCCCCTTCCCCCTCCTGTCCCACCCCCTTTGCCAGTCTGCCTCACTCGTCCGATTCCTTAGACACGGCCTCGTCTTTGGCTTCGTCTTCGGTTCCTCTCCCCTTCTCGCGCCTCAGGAGGAGGGTAGGGGTGGGTAGGGGAGAGCTCGCGTATCCTTTGGCCATTGTCGCGGATGTCCCTTTGTGCGCGGGTTCCTCACAGGCCAAGACGCTCTCTTTCTGGAATCTTATCGAATCTGGATCATTTCGCTTTTACTTCTTGTTATTTTTCTTCTTCTTCGGCTTTAATACTCTTCTTCCTTCCCCCTTGTTCTTCTTTCCTCCATCTTATCTCTCCCTCCCTTCCCATTCCCCTTCCCCTTTTCCTTTTTTTCCCCTTCTTGTTCCTCTCCCGTTCCATTTCCACCTGTCCTTCTCTTGCTTCCTCCCTCTACCCTCTTCCTCCTCCTCCCCTTCTATCCCACTACTTAACTCTCCTCTCCTCTCTCTCTTCCCATCTCCCCCACACCCCATCTCCCCATCCATCCACCTCCTCTCCCTCCCCCTTCCTCCCCCCCATGTCCCTGGTTAGCCCCCAAACCCCTCTCCCTCCCCCTCTCCCCTTTCTCTCTCCTTCCCTCTCTCCCTGCCTAACACTCCTCTCCCCTTCCCCACCCCTTCCACCCCCCTGTCTAGCCCTCTTTCCCTTCCCCTCCTCCCAGTCTCCCCCCGTTCCCTCCTGCCCCTCCCGCCCCTGCCTCTTTCCGCCCCAGGGAACTCTCCGCCATTCCCTGTGCCATCAAAGGGACCAGAGATCGAGCGAGCCTGAGGGAACTCGGCGCAAGCAATGGCGGCCCTTGTGCACGGCGTAGACTAAGGCGAAAACCGTATGCCTGAACAACGTGCCATAAAGGTCATGGGGTTGACAGAGCATGAGATAGAAGGAAGGAAAAGAAGGAAAAGGATGGGGAAAAGGGGGGGGGGGAAGGAGGAGAGGGAAAAGAAGAGAAGGGCCGAGGGAGGGAGATTGAGGTAGACAGATGGATAGACAAATAGATAGATATAGATTTCTGGAACTGCTACGAGCGGAGGGCCAAGATGTTGGATTCTGTCAGCACATGTGGGGGCGTGGGGGGAGGGGAGGAGGAGGAGATAGGCGAGGAAGAGGGCGGAGGAGAGAGAGGAAGAAGGCGAGGAAAGGATAGAAAAAAAATGGGTGGGAGGAAGAGGGTAGGGGAGGGGAAGAAAAAAATGGGGGGGGGGAGGAAGAGGGTAGGGGAGGGGAAGAAAAAATGGGGGGAGGGGGAAGAGGGTAGGGGAGGGGAAGAAAAAATAGGGGTGGAAGAAGAGGGTAAGGGAGAGGAAGAAACAAATGGGTGGAGGAAGAGGGTAGGGGAGACGACGAAGAGGGCAAGGAGGGGGGGGGGGGGGAGGAGGTCGATGAGCGGCAGTTGGCACCACTGCAAGAGCCATTAAAGCCTGCACATACGTTTTCATTAACCCAATGATAGAAAGATAAAAGGAAAAACAAAAAAAAAAAAAAATCTTATAACGCAGCTGGTTGCAACAGTGCGAGTAGGTAAAAAAAAGAGAGAGAGAAAAAAAAAAAACTCAATAGATTTGAGCAACTCTGATTAACTCTTTCTCTCCCCCATTTTTTCCCCCTTTTTTTTTTGAGAAACCCAGTTCCAAGATTTCTCTTTTCCCGGAACGCGACTTTTTCTTTCTTACTCTCACTCCACGCAGCTAGAATTTCTGCAGTTTTAAGAAATATTGTTTCCTTAGGCATTTTCCCTTTTTGCTATTTAATCTTCATTTGTAATAAAAACAATAATAACCTAATAATGAAGGGGTGAAGTAATACTAGTGGAAGCAGATGCTTCAATTACTAAAACATTAATAACAATAAGTCATATACTCAAAATAACAACGACAAATGATTAACAGTAGTTTTTGTGTACCTGAGTGAAAAGTGTGTGTGTGTGTATGTGTGTGTCTGTGTGCGTGTCTGTGTGTCTGTTAGGGTGTGTCTGTATGTACGTGTGTATCTGTGTGAGCGTGTGTGTAGGTGTGCGTGTGCGTGCGTGTGTATATTCGTGTGCTTGCGTATGTGCGTGTGCATGTGCGTATGCGAGTGCGAGTGCATGAGTGTTTGCGAAAGCGTAAGCATGAACGTGACCGTGAGTGAGAGTGCGAGTATGACCATAAGCGCCTGTATATACAAGTTCGCGTGCGCATGTTTGTCACATACGCGTCTCTGTGCGCACGTGGGTGTATTCCCGAGCCCGAGACGCCAGCCTGAGGAAAAGGTCGACCTAGACCAAGGAGACAAGCGACCGGCAGGGAGGGAGGGAGGGAAGTAGGGAGACAGAGAGAAGCAAAGGAAGGAGGGAGCAAGGAGGCAGGGAGAAGATAACGGTAGAGAGGCAGGGAAGCAGGGAGAGCTAACAGGAGAGAGGCAGGGAGAAGCCAAAGGGAGAGAGGCAGGGAAGCAGGGAGAAGCCAACAGGATAGAGACAGGGAGAAGCCAACGGGAGAGAGGCAGGGAAGCAGGGAGAAGCCAACAGGATAGAGACAGGGAGAAGCCAGCGAGAGAGAGGCAGGGAGAAGCCAACGGGAAGGAGGGAGCAAGAAGGAGGGGGAGGGCAGCAAAGGCCACGAAGAAAAGGTCGGAGTCTGGGAGGGAAGGTCGTTTTAGAGGAAGGGAGGTTCACAGAGTGCTCGAGAACGTTAAAAATAAAATGAAAGTACTAAGGGTGGTAAAAAAAGGTCGAGGGGATGTTACTTTAAAAGAAGAAGAAAATAGAAGAGGCTGGAGAGCTTTAATTAATAACATGAACAAAGAATAACAGCAACAAAAGAAACTACAGTCGACGGAGAGAAATCACCAAAAAGAAGGGGAAGAAAGAAAAGGTGAAGAAGAAAAAGACGAAGAAGAAGAAGTATATTCATGATAATAATAATAATAATGACAATACTAATATTACTAAGATAAAATAGTTGTAGAAGTAGAAGAACAATAACATTAACAACAACAAGATAACGAAAAAAAATATAACAAATAAAAGCCTTGAAGATCCACAAGGGCAAAGGAAGGGAAAGGGGAGAGGATGGGGGAGGAAGGATAGGGGGGGGGGGGGCGACGACCGAAGTCACGAAAAATCCTTGTCATGCAAGAGGATGGAGCCATCCTGCTGCATGGTGGAAGCATAGTCATCAAGATCATGGTCGGGGTAATTGCGACTGTTATTGTCTCCACATGCAATGCAAGCAAGCATGCATGTGTAAAAATGCACATGCACACACGCATACATGCACGCAGACACTCATACTGACAGAAAGACAGATAAAAAAAAGACACAGCACATACACACACACACACACACACACACACACACACACACACACACACACACACACACACACACACACACAAATACACACACACACAAAAGTAGATAGAATAGGCAGACGGATATTAGGCCACACGTTCAGCTGACAACTATTCCCCTAATGACAAAGGCTTGTCAACAGAGGGTAAGTTCTTCCCGGAACCTACATACATTTCGTCCAATTTTCTTACTCTCCTCCCTCCTCCTTATTTCTCTTTCCTCTTCCCTCCTCCCCTTTTCTCTTCCCTCTCCCCTCCTCCTCTTCCCTCTTTTCTCTCCCGTTCTCCCTCAGTCACTTTCCTCTCTCCTCTTCCCCTGACCTAATTCCTCCTCCTCCTTCCCTCCCTCTACCATTCAGCATACACCGCCCTATTATCACCCCTCCCCCTCCCTCTTCCTCTTTCCTCCTCTCTTCCCCCCCTTCCTCCTACCCCCCTCTCTCCCCTCCCACACGCGCACCAAAACCTCGATCACGATAATCTCGACTACCAAGGTTTCCCTTACCTCTTTCCCTGTCTCCCCTCTTCCATCGGTTTCCCCTCTTCCCCTGTTTCCCTTTTCCCCTCATTCTCTCTCCTCTCTCCCTCCTCCTTCACTCTATTATCCACCCAATGAATGCCGGGTATTCCCTTTAACCCTTTCGCTAGCCTGTTGGATTACCACAGTCTCCCCTCTCCTTCTCCTGGCCCCTCATTCCTATGATGTTCTCCCCTCACTTTCCCCTAACGGTACAGTAGCATCCTCTCATGACTCTATGCTGGTGGTGGCTCAGTCTCTTAAAAAGCTTCCTCACATTCAGGAATTTTCCCCGCATTAGGAAAGAATAAAATGTTAAGTCTCTTTTGGAAATGTTAAATCCTGCCTGATACGACTTAAACAGCTAAAGAGTCTAATGATGTCTCTTATAAATTTGATCTGCTGATTGATGCATGTCAATTTGGAAATATGAAGTGATTTTTGTTACGTATAAAATCAATGAAACCATAAAAATGAAGCGCCGTATAGAGTGATTTCGCCGTATTTAACTCATAACAACTCGATATACAAATGCTAGAAGGCAATTACTAACGTTACTTTTATACTCATACGCAAACATTGAATATCCTACTTACGTTAAGCTAGTTCATTTCCTTCATTCACGACAATCTTCATTCATCATTTCATCCCAAAAAAATATTAAAACATAATGAAATCGACAGCGCATTACCATAGACTTTTCTCACATTAAATAGAACACGACCATAACATCCACGATAATAAAACACATACTTCACGCCCTACTAATACCCATCACATATGCCCTCCTGACTCAGCAAGATCAGCACAATCGGCGACTCGAAAAGAACCTTACTGAGCAGCGCCACTTGCTGACTATAACGATTTTTACGAACCGGTCACGCTTTATTGGATCCAGTGCAGCGGCGACTCCACACAAAGGCGGTTGAACAGCAGAGACAAAGGATAAAAGATATATATATATATATATATATATATATATATATATATATTATATTATATATATATACACACACATATATATACACTATATATATATATATATATATATATGTATA
>NC_061852.1:5918286-5923286 GCF_019202785.1 Penaeus chinensis | reverse complement strand
CAACAAAAAAGACACTGACATTTAAGATTCAAAAATATGGCGTCGGTTTCACGACCTTTATATAGTGGGTAACGAAATAACCGGATAGACAGCTAGGGGGATAGAAAGAGAGAGAGGAGAAAGAGGATGAGAGGAGAGAGAGAATGAGAGGGGAGGGAGGATAAGAGGGGAGGGAGGAAGGGAGGGGAGAAGATGGAGAAGGAGAGGGGGGAGGAGAGGGAAGGAGAGGGAGAGAGAGAGAAAGAGGGAGAAAGAGTGAGAGGGAGAGGGAGAGGGTGAGAGGGAGAGGGAGAGAGAGAGAGAGAGAGAGAGAGAGAGAGAGAGAGAGAGAGAGAGAGAGAGAGAGAGAGAGAGAGAGAGAGAGAGAGAGAGAGAGAGAGAGAGAGAGAGCAACAAATAACATAAGTAACATCTGAGAGTAAGAACAAGCATTTCAAGTCTCACCCTAACAGCAAACGGCAGTAATTCCACCATGACATCAATGGTGTCATAAATAGTGTCATAAATAATGGACGGCAAAAACGGAGCAAGAGCAGTAGGCAGCCATTTTAACGCATGAAGACGGCAATTTAAACATTAGCTTAAGGCGTTCCCTGTGATTAGGCCTAAGACAACTAACAGTGACAATAAATAACTAAAATAAATATAAAAGATAAACAAACAAATAAACACATAAACAAATAAATTAGCCGATGGAGGCAGACAGTAAAACAAAACCACCAGGACAGATGGCGAAATAAGACAGAATCAGAGTACCCCAAAAGACAAACACATAATGAAACAAAAACAAAAACAAAAAAAAATATAAAACAAAAAATAAAAAAAGACACTAGAAGAACAGACAGAAAGGGAACGCAAAATAAAAATAGAGCATCAAGACAACAGCAAAACACACCACCAGGTTGAGGAGGCAATAATACTGATGCTAATAATAATAATAATAATAATAATAATAATAACAACACAATAAAAGAAGGCAAGAATTCATAAACAGGGAAAACAAAAACAGGTAATGGGGCAAAAAATGATCCCATAAGAAGCATCTGCTATGAAATAAGAGAGAAAAAAGAACACTAAAACAGCAGCGACACGTCCAAACAAGAAATTTGATGCAACCCTAAAACAAAGGACAGTAGATAGAATAACCCCCCCTTAAGAAAAAAAAAAAACGATATATCATTCACCAGGATGGGGCATCAAAACCTAGTTAAGATAATAGGCAAAATAAAAGCCTCAAAGAGACAGATCACAAAATAGCACCGAGTAACAGATGGAAGCAAATACAATCCGAATGAACTCACGAAACACTGAAAATGGGAGCAATGTGGCAAATAGGGGCAAAATAGAGCCAAAAATTGAGACAGAATACGACAGGTAAAGCAAAATAGAGCCCAACATAGGTAGAAATGAGACAGAATCAAGAATTAAGGTAAAATATGGCAGGTATGAACAAGATCGAAACAAAATACTGCAGGTTGAATAAAGAGGCAACATACAGCACCAAAACAGACCAAAATACAAGCCAATCTACCAATCTAGGCAAAATACACCAGATAGAAACAAAATCGAACCAACAACCAGAGCAAAACCTCAAGGCAAAATCCAGAAGATTAAAAGACAAAATCCAGCCCAAAACAGACCCAAAATACATCAGCTGTAAGCAAGAGAGCCCAAAACAGCCGAAAATGGAGGCAAAATACAGCAGAGGGCGGCAGATGGTGCGGGCAGAGCGGCGCCAGGCAGGCTCACCGCCGTCAGGGTCGATATCGATCAGCAGCTGGTCTGCGGCGAAGGGGAATTCGGGGGAGGAGACGTCCAAAGGGAGGGGAGATAGAGGGGAAGAGATAAAGGAGGAAGGGAAGGGGGACAGAGGAAAAGAGGGAGAAGGAAAGAGGGGGGAAGAGATAAAGCGGAAGGAGGAAGGGAAGGGGGACAGAGGAAAAGAGGGAGAAGGAAAGAGGGGGAAGAGATAAAGAGGAAGGAGGAAGGGAACGGGGATAGAGGAAAAGAGGGAGAAGGAAAGAGGGGGAAGAGATAAAGCGGAAGGAGGAAGGGAACGGAGATAGAGGAAAAGAGGGAGAAGGAAAGAGGGGGAAGAGATAAAGCGGAAGGAGGAAAGGAAGGGGGACAGAGAAAAAGAGGGAGAAGGAAAGAGGGGGGAAGAGATAAAGAGGAAGGAGGAAGGGAAGGGGGACAGAGAAAAAGAGGGAGAAGGAAAGAGGGTGGAGAGATAAAGAGGAAGGAGGAAAGGAAGGGGGACACAGGAAAAGAGGGAGAAGGAAAGAGGAGGGGAGAGATAAAGCGGAAGGAGGAAAGGAAGGAGGACACAGGAAAAGAGGGAGAAGGAAAGAGGGGGGAGAGATAAAGAGGAAGGAGGGGGGATAGAGGAGAAGAGATAAAGCGGAAGGAGGAAAGGAAGGGGGACAGAGGAAAAGAGGGAGAAGGAAAGATGGGGGAAGAGATAAAGAGGAAGGAGGAAAGGAAGGGGGGGTAGAGGAGAAGAGGGAGAACGAAAGGAAGGAATGGAAGAAGGGGGGGAGGGAGAAGGAAAGGAAGGGGCGATTGGGATTTAAGACGAGAAGGGAGAAGGAAAGGAAAGGGGATAAGAGGGGAAGAGATAAACAGGGTGAAGAAAAGGAAGGGAATTAGAGGGAAAGAGATAAATAGGGTGAAGGAAAGGTTGGGGAGATGGAGAAAAAAAATAAAGATAGAAAAGATGAAAGAATGGAAGAGGGATGGGGGAAGAGGGAGAAAGATAAAAAAGGAGAGGTTGAAGGTAAAGAAGGGAGGAAAGAGGGAAAAGGATAAAGAGGGAGAGGGGAAGAGATAAAGAGTGAGAAGGAAAGGACAGAGGGATAGAGGGGAAGAGATAAGAAGGGAGAGGGAAAAGTAAAGGGAGGGGAGATAGAGGAGAAGATATAAAAATGGAGAGGATAAAGGGGGATAGAGGAGAGGGGATAAAGAGAGTCAAAGTAAGAATGGAAGGGAAAGGAGGGTGGTAAAGAGAAGGAGAGGGAGAAGGGAAGAGAGAGAGAGAGAGAGAGAGAGAGAGAGAGAGAGAGAGAGAGAGAGAGAGAGAGGAGAGAGAGAGAAGAGAGACGAGAACATGATAAAAGTAGTGACGAAACGAAACCAAAAGAGAACCACCAAGAACGAAAATCCTTGAAACAAACCCCAATCAGATCAAAACAAAAGAAGCCACACTTGCGCACTGCGAATCACCGACATCGAAAAGACCATGCAAGCAAACAGAAACAACCACAAACAGTACAAGCACACCTTCAACACCTGCAGAGAACCTAAAGAATGGAAAGCTTTTGGAAAACACAGGGTGCTATTCACTTGTAAAAAGGTGATTGCTGACACACACACACACACACACACACACACACACACACACACACACACACACACACACACAGCCACACACACACACACACAGCCACACACACACACACACACACACACACACACACACACACACACGCACACACACACATATGTACACTGGGAGGGAGGGAGGAAAGGAGGGAGGGAGGGAGGGAGGGAGAGGGAGGGAGAGAAAGAGAAAGCGGCGCACACAAAGAAAGTAATATAAATAAGTAACCCGCTTCTGAAAACAGATGAATGGAAGTGAAAAATGAAAAAAAAAAAAAAAAAAACAATAACAACAGCAACTTCCAAAGAATGAACGAATAAGAAAAGCCATTTTTTTTTACATCGTCATTGCTAGAATCTTCATCGGAATAAAAACATAAAAAAACAATAAAAATGACTGAAATATGAGAATAAGCGACAAAGACCAATAAAAACTGATAACACCGCTAATAACAATAATCGTAGAGAAGATAGCATTATCCGTAATCATAGGGATATAAATAAATAAATAAACAGCCACGCCCTCCAGGTGTGTGTGTGTGTGTGTGTGTGTGTGTGTGTGTGTGTGTGTGTGTGTGTGTGTGTGTGTGTGTGTGTGTGTGTGTGTGTGCGCGCGCGTGTAGTGTTTGCGTGCGTTATTCGACGATAAACTAATCAATACTAACCGCAAATTAACGAATACGAAAACCTCAATGGGTGCCAGGACTGGTACAAGCACGCACACACATACCTCAACACGCACGCAAATCCGACGGTATACAAACACGCACACGCACACGAACACACACACACACACGCACACACACACACACACACGCACACATAGCCTACTTCCTGTAAGTAGGTTACTGCCATATCCCGTCATGCTGTGCCCGCATGTTAGACACTTTGCTTATGATGGGGGTCATGGGGGGAATGAGGCAATGAGGAAATTGTTGTAGGAATAATGGGGAATGGGGGAAGGAGGACGCCATGAGGAAGAATGTGGAGGGAATGGGTGACATGAGGAACTGGGAGGAGGTAGAAATGTGTCATGAAAAAGAGAGTGGAGGAATGGGTGTCATGAGGAACTGGGTGGAGGGAGAAATGTGTCATAAAAAAAGAGAGTGGAGGAATGGGTGTCATGAGAACAAAATGAGCGATCGGCGTCATGAGGAAGAAGGAGCAGAAGAGGGTGTCATAAGGAAGGTGGAGATGAGGTGTCGGTGTCATGAGGAAGAAGGTGGAGAAGACGGTGTCATAAGGAAGAGGATGAGCTGTCGGTGTCACGAGGCAGAAGGTGGGGAAGACGGTGTCATGAGGAAAAGGATGAGCTGTCGGTGTCAAGAAGAAGAGGATTAGCTGTCGGTGTCATGAAGAAGAGGATGAGCTGTCGGTGTCATGAAAAAGAGGATGAACTGTCGGTGTCATGAGGAAGAGAGATATCTAGAGTACCGTGAGCAAGGGAGCAGTCGAGTGGCAGGATAGTGTTTTAAGGAACTGAATGAGTCGGCGGGAAGGAGGAGGGGGGAGAGGAGGGGGAGAGAAGGAGGAGGGGGGAGAGGAGTGGGGGAAAGGAGGGAGGGACGGAACGGGGAGAAAGAGAGGGATAGGGAAGGAGGAGGAGGAAAGGGGAAAAAGGG
>NC_061852.1:5910786-5915786 GCF_019202785.1 Penaeus chinensis | reverse complement strand
ATTATCTACTATTTCCTTTATTCTTTACTTACACCAAAAACCCTTAAAAAAAATTAAAAAAAAAAAAAAAACTTAATCTGCGAATCAATCTATTCCCTTCTTTATTCCCACGAAAAACAAGATGGCTAATCCACTCTAAGCCCTTCCTCCTCCCCTCACTCAACCCCATCCTCATCTCCCCTCCGCCAATCCTCCCCTTGCCTTGATGACCCCGGATGACCTCATCAATCTCCTCTTCCCCCCCTCTCCCCCCTCTCCCCCCTCCCCTTAGAGTATTGACCACCTCGACACTTGATGGTTCTCGCTTGCTACATCGTCTGAATGACTAAGCCACTTTGCTTGCTTGCTTGCCTTTGCTTGCTTTTTTATTGCAAGATCGTATGAATGAATAAGCCACTTTGATGCTTTTCTTGCTTGCCTTCGCTTGCTTTTACTTGCTTTTGCTTGCCAAGGTTTGTTCTTGCTCGCTTGCACCTCGTGTTTTTTTCAAGACGAAGCCGGGTTGATTAATATGGCTTTGGGTGAAGTTTTCGTGTGCAGAAAATGAAGAAAAAAAAAAATACGAAAAAAAGATAAAACACACGAAAGATTTAGAATAAAAAACGATGCCGTCAAAAGAAAATGATTATCTTCAAAAATCTTTTTGATATAACAGCTCTTTTTTTTCTCGATTGCTGTCTTCTTTCCTTCCTTCCATGACCAAAAGACCAGCGAAGGAGAAAGACAAACACAATCTATATCCCTTCTCCCCTCCCCTCCCTCCCCCTCCAACCCACCTCTTCCCTCCCAGCCAAACTACCCATCTCTCTTTCTCTTAAAAAAAAAAAAAAAAAAAAAAAATAGAGACAAAAATAAAATAAAAATAAAATAAAATGAAATAAAATAAATAAAATATAAATCAAAGTATACAGAATAACCTGGAAAATCCTGTTAAACGGAACACTATATCCTCAAGTTCCTGGAACCAGAAACTCCTCTGCATCCTCTTCCCTCCCCCCTCCCCCCGTGTTGTCCCAGCTGCAACAACAGCTGATGATCAATATCCTCGGTCTTACCTCCCGGCGAAGCGCTACCACACGCCGAAACGGATATAGGCCTACCTACACGCAAGCCAAACCTGTATGAGAATATTCCTACACGTCAAAATTTTGCAAAACTACAACCCACGGGCAAGACCTATGCGATAGGCCTCCATACACACGAGTTATATCAATGTGAAATAGGGACACGCACACACACACACACAAACTGTGCGAAATAGGCTCAGACACGCGCCGTACCTGTGTTAAGTAGGCCTATCGCCGGCTGTCTGGACAACCCAGTTTGAGGTTCTAATGGGAGAGCTTTTTCGCTTTCGAACGGGGCGGAGAAAATGTACTAAAAAACGAAATGTAATATGTTCTATTTAGATAGATTAGAATGCGTGATTTTGTGTAATTGCTGCAACCAACGTATATCTTTTCGCATATAATCTTGTATGTCCTTTTTCCAACAATTTTTAAAAGTAACTTTATCAAAGACAAAAAAAAAAAAAAAAAAAAAAAAACATTTCCTTCACTTATATATCTGAAAAAAAAATCCTCAAGAATGTTCTCGAATAAAAAACGATCTCTGCAAAAGATTCTCAAAAAAGGGGACCGTAACTTATACATAACCATACTTGACTTTTTTTCTTTCAATTTCAAAATATCGAAGGTAATTTGACGATTACCCACCCTATTAAACATCTCTCTAACATGATATATATTTTGGATTCTTTGTTGATATACACACGATTCCTTATAACCGAGAAGAATCATTACGTAAAAGAATCCCCCCCCCCTTTTTTTTTTTACCCTAAACTGCAAAGCAATGTAAACCGAAACCACCACGGAAGCCTCTAAACTCAGCACGGAACCCCTCTGAACCGAAATCTAATGCGGATTGGGTGGTTACGTGATTAGGGGGAGGGAAAGGGGGAGAAGGAGGGGGAGGGAGAGAGAGGAGAGGAGTATTAGGATCTTTAGAAAGGTAAATTTCCTCGTTGATCGTCATCCTTATCCCTGCAGGATGAACTGGAGGACCAGCTGGGATGAGGACCGACGAGGAGGACTTCAGCAATACGGAGGGCTGACTGAAGGAATTCTCGGTTCGCAATCTCTCGTGAACATATGATCCGCAGATTTCGTAATTTGCATGCAACATCTCCTGAAATGTTACTTCAATTGCACGGAGATTCGACGCTCGCTGCAAGAACAGAAAGGAAGGCGGAGAGCTGTGTGTTGCAGAGCAGCTGGTGCGGCGGAGAAAAAAAAATATAAGGGGGAACTGCGTCACAACACGGGGCACTGGAGGGAGCGACGTCCCCCTCCCTCCCTCCCTCCTCCCGCTCAGGCCCCAAAAAACTAGCTGAAATTTCCCTTTCCCAAGTCCCACTCCCTGGCCCTCCGGATTCTCAATCGGGCAAAGGCAAAGGGCTCGTCGGGCTGAGGGCGAGAGGCGGTGGGCGCGGCTATAGTATACTCACGCCGAGGCAAGATGGCTTCCAGGCACCAGCGAGTGATTGATCGGCGACGGAGCTGAGCTGCCCCGGACACTACCACGAGGAAGGAGGAAGGGCCTCGAAGCTCCAAGTCCTGAGGCTTTGCTGGCCTAACACCGCTGCCTCCACGCTACACCGCGGCCCGGCCCCATCTTCACTAGAACCCGCGCAAAAAATATCCCGGCAGACGGCGACTTGGGTGTACACAGCAAGACGGAACACTCGCCAGAAACACAGTGCCTCTGCCGCGAGCTTCCAGGCGGACGCTGACGTCACCGGCGCCTGCGTCCTGCCACCGCCCACTAGACTTCCAGCGCCTCCCCCTCTCCCCCTCACCCCCCCTCCTCCTCCCCCTCCGGCAGCCAACACTACCACCACCACCGCTGCCAACATTCGCATACGGGTGCTCCACACGTATTTAGTCTTGTCCTGCCATAATCTGCACCGCCCTTTCACTGGAAATGTGGGAGATAGAAAAACAAAACAAACAATCAAAAAACATTTCACCTGCCAATCCCCGAAAGAAAAATATCCGGCAGAAGAGAACGAGCTATGACGTCATCGCACGTTACGTCATAGATATTGACCAATGGGAGGTCGAATTTGTAGCCATTTCGTTCTACCGACGAAGATCTAATCTAAAAATCGCTGACACTCGCACTGCATATCTCTCTAATATGCCCACTCCCCCACACATATGACAGAAACCCCGCTGTCAAAATAAGCACAAGATCCGCGAGCCAATATGTTGACAAAACACGACACGAAATCTCCGAAGTGGCAACCCCCCAGTCGACCAAACATCGATTGCGGGCTCAACCGTAGCCACGAAAATACAACGGAGGTGAATAATAAATAATTTCTATTATTAGGGAGAGGCTAGGGGGGGGGGGGAGGAAGGGAGACAGACGGTGAGAGGGAGAAGGGAGATTTAATGCCCTTTTCGGCGACCTTTTAATTCTCTCTTTTCTTCTCGTCTCCCTGAATGAGAGGAATTCACACGGAGTCGGAGATTCGTTTCTCGGTTCGGATCGCCTCGTCGTCGCCCCGGTTCGAATTTCCCTTGCGGATCCCCTCCCCCGCGTCCTCCCTCTCGCCCTCCCAAGCCCTCTCTTGTTGTTGTTGTTGTTTGTGGTGGTGTTGTTGGTGTTGTAGTTGTAGTCGTCTTCGTTTTCGCCAGCTGCCTTTTCTCTCTAGTTGTTTCTTCTTCTTCTTCTTCTTCTTCTTCTTCTTCTTCTTCTTCTTCTTCTTCTTCTTCTTCTTCTTCTTCTTCTTCTTCTTCTTCTTCTACTCCTTTTCCTTCTTCTCCTTCGTCTTCTTCTTCTCCTTCTACTTCTCCTTCTTCTTCTTCTTCTTCTTCTTCTTCTTCTTCTTCTTCTTCTTCTTCTTCTCCTTCTCCTCCTCCTCCTCCTCCTCCTCCTCCTCCTCCTCCTCCTTCCCCACCTTCCCTCCTTCATCAACCCTTGTTACACTGCGTTTACGTCCATTCCGGCTAAGATTTTATTTTTTTCCTTCGAATTTTGACTTCTTCGGTCTTCGGTCTTCTGATCCGGCAAGACCAAAGAGATGGCACTCTTTTTCTTGTTCTTCTTCTTCTTCTTTTTCTTCTTCCTCTTCTTCTTCGTTGCACGACACCCTTCTATTGCCTCTCTCCCCCACCCTCTCTCCCTCTCGTGAGGAAACCCGTGATTTGGCCAAGGAGGGAGAAAATAAGGGAGCGAGGGGAGACAAGGGGCTAAAAAGGGGAGACGGGGAAGAAGGAGGAGAGGAGGAGTGGGGGAAGAAGGAAAGAAGGGGAGAAGAGAAGAGTAGGGTAGAGGAGACGAAAGAGGCGAAGTGCGTAAGGTAGAGTAGAGTAAAGAAGAGGGGATAAGAGTAGAGTAGAGCAGGGTAGAGGGGAAAGGGGAGAGTAGGAAGGAATACGAGAGTAAAGAATACGAGAAGGGAGGAAGGGAAGGGGAGGAAAGAGAAGGGAAGGGAAGATAGAGGGGAAGGCGATGGGAAGACTAGACATAAACACAACCATGCATACACTCTGACGCCTTACGGTGGGTATTGATTCAACCAGTCGTCATGCAATGGCAAGAAAGGGGGGGGGGGGGGGGGAGAGGGAGAAGAAGAGGGAATGGGAAGGGGGGGAGGGGGAGGGGAAGGGGGAGGGGGAGGAGGAAGAGGAAAAGAGGAAGAGGGAGAAGAAGAGAATGGAGGAATGAGAAAAGGAGAGGGAGAGGGAGTGAGAGGGAGAAGGAGAGGAAGAGGGAGAAGGAGCTAGAGTGAGAGTGAGGAGTAAGGGTAAGAACGAACGAGTTAGGAGTTCGAGTCAGAGGGAGAGGGAGAAGGAATGAGAGGGAGAAGAAGAAAGCGAAAGAGAAGGAGAGGGTTACGAGAGAGGGGGGAGAAGAAAGAAAGGAAGGGTAGGTGAAGTAGGAGAGGGAGAAGGGGAAATGGAAAAAAAAAAGAGTAGGAGGGACAGGGAGGA
>NC_061852.1:5904990-5910686 GCF_019202785.1 Penaeus chinensis | reverse complement strand
TCTCTCTCTCTCTCTCTCTCTCTCTCTCTCTCTCTCTCTCTCTCTGTCGCTCACTCGCTCTCTCTCATTCATTAATTCATTCATTCACTCGTCACTCACCCATACATTATCTCTATCTGTCTCTCATCCATTCATTCATTCACTCGTCACTCACTCATACATTATCTCTCTCTCTCTCTCTCTCTCTCTCTCTCTCTCTCTCTCTCTCTCTCTCTCTCTCTCTCTCTCTCTCTCTCTCTCTCTCTCTCCATCAATCTATCTCCCTCCATCCCTCCTTCTCCCTCTCAGTCCCTCTCCCTATCCCTCCCTCACTCCCTTTCGCTCCCCCACTACCTCTCCCTCCAACCCCTCCCCTCCCTCTTCCTCTCTTCCAAACTCGTATCAGTCTTCGCTCATCAAAATTTGATTGAATTCTAGTGAATAGATAACTGTATTGCGTATTATAATGTTTGACGCCGATTATGCCTAAAAAAAAATGTTATTAATGTTTAAAGCTAAAAACTCTAGTACGCTAAATGCATTAATAAAACAGTCAAGACCATTAATGCTTATTTACAGTTATGAGAGTGATGTTAGAGATAGTAAATGATCGCGATGATATTGATAAAAACTATAGTAATAATTGCAAGGATACATTTAATAGCACTAGCAGCGAGTATTATAATTACCCGTAATATTATCATCATTATTACTCTTATCATTAGTAGTTGTTGTAGTTGTAGGTATAGCAACTGTAGCAGCAGTGATATCAGTAGTAGTGGTAGCAGTAACAGAAGCAGTAGCAGAAGTAGTAGTATTGGTGGGAGTGGTGGTGGTAGTGGTGGTGGTGGTGGTGGTGGTGGTGGTGGTGGTGGTGGGGGTGGTGGTGGTGGTGGTGGTGGTGGGGGTGGTGGTGGTGGTGGTGGTGGTGGGGGTGGTGGTGGTGGTGGGGGGTGGTGGTGGTGGTGGGGGGTGGTGGTGGTGGGGGTGGTGGGGGTGGGGGTGGTGGTGGTGGGGGTGGTGGTGGTGGTGGTGGTGGTGGGGGTGGTGGTGGTGGTGGGGGTGGTGGTGGTGGTGGTGGTGGTGGGGGTGGTGGTGGGGGTGGTGGGGGTGGGGTGGTGGGGGTGGGGGTGGTGGTGGTGGTGGTGGTGGTGGTGGGGGTGGGGGTGGGGGTGGTGGTGGTGGTGGTGGTGGTGGTGGTGGGGGTGGGGTGGGGTGGGGGTGGGGGTGGTAGCAGTAGAAGTCATAGTAGTAGTAATAGTAGTAGTAGAAGTAGTAATAGTAGTAGTAGTAGTAGTATTAAAGTAGTAGTAGTAGTATTAAAGTAGTAGTAGCAGTAGTAATAATAGTAGCAGTAGAAGTAGTAGAAGTAGTAGAAGTAGTAGAAGTATTAGTAGTAGTAGAAGTAGTAATAGTAATAGTAGTAGTAGTAGTAGTAGTAGTAGTAGTAGTAGTAGTAGTAGTAGTAGTAGTAGTAGCAGTAGTAGTAGCAGTAGCTGATAACGACAATTGTAACAAGGGATTTACTAAAAAAATAAGCAATCAAATCGCTATTAAAGGTTGCCCGCATTTCATTTTATCTTTTACATTCTGCCGAACGCATTTGCATATCATATCAACATTATGTTTTCATAATGTCACTCCTGCGCTCATTGAATTAATTGTCAATAAAATTATATGATGTTATGATTTGCATTTATATACGACAGCTGATATAAACAAGTGATATAAACAAGTGTTATAGAAGTATTACAATTTGTATTCCATACCATATTACCTTTGCAGAATATTATCTATTATATCATATTACATGCGTCTTTATCTGTATTTCTATCTATCTACCCATCCATCCAACTATCTCTGTGTGTGTGTGTGTGTGTGTGTGTGTGTGTGTGTGTGTGTGTGTGTGTGTGTGTGTGTGTGTGTGTGTGTGTGTGTGTGTGTGGGGTTGTGTATGTGTGTGTGTGTGGTTGTGTGTGTGTGTGGTTGTGTGGTTGTGTGGTTGTGTGGTTGTGTGGTTGTGTGGTTGTGTGGCTGTGTGGTTGTGTGTGTGGTTGTGTGTGCGTGTGCGTGTGCGTGTGCGTGTGCGTGTGCGTGTGCGTGTGTTTGAGTGCATGCGTGCGTGTGCGTGCGTGCATTTGCGTATGTGCTCGTGTGTTTGAGCGCGTATATGTGTGCATGTACGTATATAAGTCTGCACAAGCCATATTAACCATTATAATTAGTATCATAATAAAACAGGCATCAAAAACCACCAAAGACTGTTAAAATACAAAGGGTTTATAGTGGACAAAAATAAGCCTGCAACCCACATGCATAGCGGGAAATAAGTATCTATGTGACTGGAAAAAACAATTGAACCTATTAGTGTCCCACGTTCAATCTGACAAACTGGTGGCAAATCTTAAATCTCTTATTTTTCTCTATCTGTCGTTCTCTTTCTCTCCCCTTTCTCTCTCTCTCTCTCTCTCTCTCTCTCTCTCTCTCTCTCTCTCTCTCTCTCTCTCTCTCTCTCTCTTCTCTTTCTCTCTCTTTCTCTCTCTTTCTCTTTCTCTTTCTCTCTCTCTCTCGCTCCCTTTCTCTCTCTCTCTCTCCTCTCTCTCTCTCTCTCTCTCTCTCTCTCTCTCTCTCTCTCTCTCTCTCTCTCTTTCTCTTTCTCTCTCTCGCTCCCTTTCTCTATCTCCCTCTCCCTCTTTCTCTCTCCCTCTCCCTCCCTCTCTCTCTCTCCTCTCCCTCTCCCTCCCTCTCCCTCCCTCTCCCTCCCTCTCCTCCCTCTCCCTCCCTCTCCCTCCCTCTCTCTCCCTCTCTCTCCCTCTCCCTCCCTCTCCTCCCTCTCCCTCTCTCTCCCTCTCCCTCCCTCTCCCTCCCTCTCCCTCCCTCTCTCTCCCTCTCCTTCCCTCTCCCTCCCTCTCCCTCCCTCTCCCTCCCTCTCCCTCCCTCTCCCTCCCTCTCTCTCCCTCTCCCTCCCTCTCCCTCCCTCTCCCTCCCTCTCCCTCCCTCTCCCTCCCTCTCCCTCTCCCTCCCTCTCCTCCCTCTCCCTCCCTCTCCCTCCCTCTCCCTCCCTCCCTCTCCCTCCCTCTCCCTCCCTCTCCCTCCCTCTCTCTCCCTCTCCCTCCCTCTCCCTCCCTCTCCCTCCCTCTCTCTCCCTCTCCCTCCCTCTCTCTCCCTCTCTCTCCCTCTCCCTCCCTCTCCCTCCCTCTCTCTCCTCTCTCCCTCCCTCTCCCTCCCTCTCCCTCCCTCTCTCTACCTCTCTCTCCCTCTCTCTCCCTCTCTCTCCCCTCTCTCCCTCTCCCTCCCTCTCCCTCCCTCTCTCTCCCTCTCCCTCCCTCTCCCTCCCTCTCTCTCCCTCTCTCCTCCCTCTCCCTCCCTCTCCCTCCCTCTCTCTCCCTCTCCCTCCCTCTCCCTCCCTCTCCCTCCCTCTCTCACTTTCCTACCTTCTCCTCTCCCTTCCTAATCCCCTTTTTAATAAGAAGGAAAAGGACAAGCTCGTATACACAAGCCGAAGCTAAACACCAGTGAACACCCCCCAGCTGACCCCCCCTTCCCCCTCCCCCAAGCTGACCTCCTTCCCCCTCCCCCTATCAAGTCAAAGACCCGTAGCTAACCCCCACCCCTACCCCTCCCCTCCCTCCTTCCAGATGAAGACCCCCTTCCCCCTACCAGTTGACCCCCAAGCGACCTTCCCTACCTCTTTCCAGCTGACCCTCAACCCAAAGTGAAGACCCCCTTTCCCCTGCTCCAACACCCCTATCTCCCCCTCCTCCCCTCCCCACCGGCTGACCCCAAGCGATCTCTCCCAAGTCAGGATCCCCCCCCCTCTAACTGACCCCCACCTCCTCCCCTCCAATCCCCCCCCCCTCTCTGCGTCCTTTCCGTTGGCGCCGCGACCTTAAAGCTGCTTGGGTGTCGTTACAGCTGGCGTTCGAGTGACAAATCTGGCCGAAAGGGACTGGATATTCGTTTTCAGGTTGCCCTTCCCTTTTACTATATGTGCACGCACGCACGCACGCACACACACACACACACACACACACACACACACACACACACACACACACACACACACACACAAGGAAAAGCTCGTAAGAACGCACCTACAAACACGAATGTACACACGCGCGATATTTCGGTTTTATCTTGAAATTATTCCGGTAAGTTCTCCCGGTAATAAATATCCAGAAATCCATTCGACTATAGGAAAGGAAAGACCTTAACAAAAAAAAAAAAAAAAAAAAAAAAAAAAAGTAAATGTGGATACTGCAAAAAAAAAAAAAAAAAAAAAAAAAATTAACAGGATACATATTCCCTCGGAGACAAAATATACCCGCGACTTGTGAAAGAGACAGCTTACATGAGTCTTGCTTTTAAGACCTTTTATAAAAACAGCCGATGTGTTCTAGTCCCTCCATCTTTCCTCCCCTTACCCACTCTTCCTCCTCTTTACTCCCTTCCTCCCTTTTCCCAAATTCCTCTCCCCTTCCACTCCTTTCTTACTATCTAACCCTTTCTTTTCTCCCCTCTTTCCTTTTTGCGTTTCTCTCCGTTTTTCTTCAACTGTTTTTTTCTCTTTTTCTCCCTTCTTCTCTTTCTCTTTGCTCTATCCTTCCCCTATCCCTTCCCTTATCTTTCTTCATTCCTCAATCTGATTTCCTTCTTCTCTTCTCCTCCTAACATAGCCTTCTCTTTCCTACACTCTCATCACCTTCTCTACATTTCTTCCCCTTTCCCCCCTCTCCTACCCGCCCCTCTCTCACAGAGATACAAAATGGCAGGCAGCGTCGGCCAAAAAAAAAAAAAAAAAAAAAATAGGAAGCACCATAAATCAGTGACCTCGATTGACCTGATTAGGTTTTAGATGACCTAATGTCACCGGTTTCACGGAATTCAAGAGAGGCCTTCCCTTAGCGTGGCACCGGAGCGCTAACTTTGCTTCTAGAATCAATACGGGAAACTTTGCACAAACACCTGCGTGTGTGTGTGTGTGTGTGTGTGTGTGTGTGTGTGTGTGTGTGTGTGTGTGTGTGTGTGTGTGTGTGTGTGTGTGTGTGTGTTCAACGAGTGACTGCGTTTGCGCATCTATAAGGTACGTGTTGATTTGCGTGCGCATTCGTGTGCCCCCATTATCTCACCAACACCCATCAACACCACACAAGCTCATCCACCTCCTCACCACATCAACACCACCCAAACCTCACTTATTAACATATGGACAGACTACATGGCACGCGAATAGAATTAAAGAAAAAACAAACCGATACCCACAACCCGTAATCTACGACTCACAACAAGGCCCGAGTCACTAGTTCATCGAGACGCAAATTAACTCATTAAATTCCATTTGCGCGTGGGTTTGGCCGCTGCTCTGCCGTCGAGGCGTACGTGCTGGCGAGCTGCGTGGGTGTACTGCTGGCGCTGGCTGTGCTGGCTGGCAGGAGAGGAGCATGTAGCATATGTGATGAGTGAATGACCATGTTCCAGTTGGCAAGCGAGGATGTGTGAGTATGCAGGCACGATATGTGGTGAGTGAATGATCATGTTCCAGCTGGCAGGAGAGGGTGTGAGAGTATGTGCACAACGTATGTGGTGAGTGAATGGATGAATGGGTGGGTGAAATATTCTGGCTGACAGGAGGGGGGGGTGTATGTGGGCTCGATATGTGGTGAGTGAATGTGAATGGGTGGGTGAACATTTCCTGGCTGGCAAAACGTAGCATGTGG
>NC_061852.1:5877490-5902490 GCF_019202785.1 Penaeus chinensis | reverse complement strand
AAATTATATATCTAAATGTGCTGTATATGACAAATGTAACTGGGTGATACGCTGGTTGGTATCAATAATCTGCCATAAACTAATAGATATGAATTAAAAATTGAAGTACCAACCAAGGAAAATATGAATTACGTTTTTAAGTGTAACTGGATCATAGGCTTGACATCAGTAATCTCATATGATTTAATGGATATGCATTATGCATTAAAGTAATGGTTCAAATATTGAATTACACTTCAAAACCATAAAAGGTTACACATGTTACGTGCAAACATTGCTCATAATGCATAAATTGGCCGTAATAAGCTATCTATTATTATGTATCATCCATCCTTCGTCATGCATTGCGCCTTAAGTATTATACAAGAATGTTCAAGCCCTTTGTTTTATATTGTCCATAACGGATAACCCGCCAATCCCCCTCTAAAGAAGAAAAAAAGAAAAAAAATATATACCCCCAATCCCTTGCTCGTTGTTATAAGGGGGGAGGGAGGCTAAAGAGACGGAGACTGAGGCCCAATGTAGGGGATTTATCCTACCTTGGACCTCAGCATGGTCTTTTCTTCTCACTTTCCTTTTTCTTCTCTTCTTCATCCCCTTCTTCTGTCCACTTATCTTAAACATTAACTCATTTTTACCCTTTTCGCCAAAATATTTGATCATAGGGCTATATGATGTCTATCACATTAAATTTGTTTTAACCATTGACCATTTACCATTATATATATATATATATATATATGTATGTATGTGTGTATATATATATATGTGTGTGTGTGTGTGTGTGTAAACATGTATATATAGATACACACGCACATACACACACAAACACACACACACACACACACACACACACACACACACACACAGAGAGAGAGAGACACACATGTGTATGTATGTATATATATACATACATATATATAAATATATATATATATATATATATATATATATATACGTGAAACACAATATAGCTTATTGGCTACATGACAGACAATACTGATTTTTCAATGAAATAAGACTTAGATAAGAAAATCTACGATACTGTAATCCACATATCTAATAAGTTCTTGTGAAGTGATAATACTACTAATACAGCTGCTTTTACTATCGCTGCTATTACTGATAACAAAAATAGGAAGTATAAAGATAATGATGACAGTATTGATGATACAATAGAAATTAAGATAATGATAATAATGATACTATATAATGACAAAAGTAATGATAATAACAATGGTAATAATAATAACATATAATGATAAAAGTAATGATAATCATAATGATAAAAGTAATGATAATCATAATGATAAAAGTAATAATAATCATAATGATAATGATAATAATAATGATAATGATAGTAATTACAATAATAATAATAATAACGATAATAACAATGATGGTAATAATGACAATAGCAGTGATATTAACAACAATAATGATAATACTAAGGGTAATACTAATGATAATAATCACAATAATAATGAAAATAATAATGATAAAAACAATAATGATAAAGGTGATAATTTATTATCAAAATTATAATAATGATAACAACAATAATGATAACTATAATAATATCAATAACAGTAATAATATAATTATTGTTATTATAATAATAATATTGATTATGATAATGATGATAATGATAGTAATAATGAAGACAATATTAACAACAGCAACAGTGATAATAATAATGATAATGATGATAATAATTTCACTGCCAAAATACCGGTTTGGCGTACGGCGGGTCTAGCCGATTGCCTCATGGCTAGGAAGGAGTCTTAGGCCTTGGTTAGCGACGTTCGACGTTTAGGTGTCAGGCTAAAACCACAAGGGAAACAAAATCTTACAGCAGCCAGTCCTCAAATATGAGTATCGTACCTAATGAAAGTATCATATTGAAGATAACGGCGTAAACAGGACTGGAGCCACGTGAGGCTTCGAGTAAGTGATGAATCAGAACAAACTAAGGGCGAAGTGGAATAAAGTAAACAAGATTATAATAGAATGTTATCTTGGGAAGTGATCCAACTGAGAAATTTATGTATTTAAAATGACCGAACAGCCACATTATAGTAAAAAATTATGTTTTACAAATTGGAGGTGGTTATCAGATACTGAAACTGAGAAAATAAAAGAGAATAGCCAAGTAATGAAGGGAATGATTTAGTTGGAGAAAAAACATTAACCGAGGAAACAATTGTACGGCCAAGCACAGAACATGAGAGACATTCTGAAATTAAATGAAGAGAAGATAGCATTGCCTAAAGAACTAAAAATGCTCACTAGGAATTCAGGGAATCTGAAACGTGTCAATTTAAGATCAAACGACAGGAAACAAATAGATAATATTACCAGAATTGTTGAAGGACCTACACCGTATGTGAAAATTGACCACATTACGGACACAAATAGTCCGTAATGGCAAACATCCTAAACATAAAAAAAAAAAAAAATCAAAACAAGAACCATGGTGGAAAAGTGGACTAGCAGAAGACTGCAAAAATAAGAAAAAAATCAGTATTTTATAACTAGCAAAATCTGAGACAATTTTAAAAAAACGACTAGAACGGATATACCATTTAAGAAATAAGGATTTTCCTAGTGACATTGAAGAATTAAGACAGAGTGCCAAAGCTACCACTGTAAACATAAGGAAATACAAAGAGAGATGTAACAGCTATACACAGAACAGAATGTTTCAATACAATCAACGAAGATTGTTTGAAAAACTGGATTTACAAGAGACCTGAAGTGAAACAAAAGCAGCTGCAGAAGAAAATGTAAATTTCTAGAGTGGTGTATGGGGAGATATTAAGTTACACAACGAGAATGCAGATTGGTTGAAAAGAGTGAAAAAAACAGGTTCTCAAATGTGAATCGGCAAAATGATAAGCAAACCAAGAAAGTAAGAGAAAGGATTATGAAACTGCGCAAGTGGAAAGCCAATGGACCTGACGAAGTACAAGGGTACTGGCTCAAGAACTTCAAAAGTGCGCACACTAGAATATCATAGCGACTAGGGCATATAGTGCTGAATGGAGATACACCAGAATGGATGGCAAAAGGCAGAACTTATCTAATAATCAAGGCGAAAGCAAAGGGAGCCTATTTTCGAATTTTAGGCCGATCACATGCTGATCACTGATATGGAAATTATCAGCGGGAATATTAGTAGACGAAATATATCAGTATCTAGAAAGCCATCAGTTGTTTCCTTCTGAACAAAAGGGCTGTAAAAGGAACAGCTCCTTGAATATCTATTCATGGTGAAAACATCTGGAAATATAAGAACGTTGTTGGAAAAGTCTCGCAAGCGGGGACCACATGCTAGGAGAGGTTGGAATAAAGAGAGGGATTTTCCAAGGAGACAGCTTGTCCACACTCCTATTTGTTCTTGCGATGATTCATCCTAGACTTATATAGCGATTCAATAAATCATCTTTTGTTCATGGATGGTCTAAAGCTATATGAAAAAAAAAAAAGACGTTGACTCAATGGTTCAAACAGTCAGGATATTGAGTCAAGATATTGGAATGGAATTAGGCATTGACAAGTGTGCGGGTGCAGAAATAAAAAGAGGCAAACTGGTACAGTCAAAAGAAATCTCCTTACCTAATGGAAAACAGATAAGAGCATTGGAGGAAAGTGGATATAAGTATCTAGGAACAATTCAGAGCGATAGGATCCAAAACACTGAAATGACGGAGTATATTCTCCGGATGAGAACGAGATCAAGATTAAACGTTGCTAATATAACCAGTGCAATCAATTCAAGGGCAGTGTCAATAATCCGATATGGGGCTGGAATAATAAATTGGACTTTGGAGGATCTGATATCTATGAAAAACAAAAAAACAAAAAAACGCTCACTATATACAGAAGCTTACACGTGCAGACGTCAACATATTGTACATAAAAAGAAAGGAGGTGGAGAGGGACTATTAAATGTTAAGAAAATTGTATTGTTTGAGAAAAATAGAATGTCATAGTAAGTGTGAAACTCGGGCCAACAGCTGACACGTGAAATAGTAAATGAAAACGTTCTGAGTGGGTGCGTAAATCCGGAAAATATGTTTTTACGGGGAAGACATTACTCTCATTACTTGATGAAAACACTTACGAGCAAAGAGATGAAAAAGTATCATGGACATGGCTGCGGCAAAGCTATTTGAAAAAGGAAACAGGAGAGTTATTGATGGCCGCCCAAGACCAGGCCTTGCGAACGAATAGTATGAGAGCCAATATTGAAAAAAAATACGACGGTATCACCTTTATGTAGAATGTGTACAGAGAGTGATGAGACGATTAGTCATATTGTCTCAGAGTGCAAGTGTTTGGCTCAGAATGAATATAAAAAATGGCGCCATGATAGTGGCCACTCTTTTTGCACCGGAAGTTATGCAAGAAACATGGGTTTGAGTATGCAGATAAATCCTATGATCATATTGTTGCTAAAGAAAAAAGGAAAAGAAATCTTCAAAACCAGTCGGCAAAGATTTTATGGGACGTCCCAATTCAGACCTTTAAGAGGCTAGAACACAACAAACCAGATATTACGCTAACTGAAAAAGAAACAGACATGTTGATGTAGCATATGAAATCCTCACTGTATGACAAAGGAAGGTAAAGAAGGTACTAATACTACCAGTGGTTAATGCGAGCACTGAGATGCTGTACAGACAAACTGATGGGGTATATAGACATGCTAGAATGCTGAAGCTGACATTGAATCCTTGCAGAAAAGCGTGTTTACTAGGAACTGCAAGAATTATTAGAAAGCTAATGGGTTCCCTGTTTATTTGAAAGTAGACAATTGACTTTCTAGAGTCATTAGGGGCGTCCTGAAAATTAACATCTAAACTGTGTAAGACTCACAGTATTAATGTAATAATAATAATGATAATAGTAATGAAATGATGATGATGATAACAATAATAGTAATAATAGTAATGATGTTAGTGCTAATGATAATGTAAATAATAACAATAACAACAACAATAATAATAACAACAACGATAATAATAATAACGATGATGGTAAGAATAATGATAATAGAAGTAATAGCAATAGTGATAATGATGATAATAGCTAGAATAACAATAATAATAGTAAAACTAATACTAATAACAAAAATGATGATAATGATTATGATAATAACAATAATAATGATAATGGTAATAATAATAATAATGATAATAATTGAAATTATGATAATAATGATAATAACGATAATGATAACAGTAATAACAATATTAGTAATGATAATAATGATAATGATAATGATACTAACAGTAATAATGATAATAGGTTTTTGTTATCATTACCATTATCATTATTATACTTATTATTACGAAATGACAATAAACCTAACAATGATACTAATAATATAAATAATGGTAATAACAAGAAGAAGGATAACAATAATGATAATAATAATAAGAAAATAGGAACAATAGCAATATTAATAATAAAGATGATAATAATAATGATAATGATAATAATAACAATAATAATAGTAATAATAATAATGATGATAATATGTATAATATCAATAATAATAATAATAATAATAGTAATGATAATAACAGCAACAATAATATCAATAATGATAATGATGATAATAATAACTTAATAAATGAAAGTAATTACTGTAATAATAATGCTAATGATGATGACAATGATAATGCTAATAATAATATTAATAATGAAAATGATAATAACATCAATAATAATAGTGATCATAACAATAATGATAATAATAATAATAATAATAAAAGTAACGATAATGACAATGATGCTAGAAGCAATAACAATGATGCTAATGATAATGATAAGGATAACAATATGATGATAATAGTAGTGATGATAATTACAACACTGATAGTAATAAGGATAATAATAGTTGCAATAGTGATAAAAGTAGCAACATCAACCACTACTACTATTTGTAAGAACAACATTGCTGAATACTAATAACTACTGCTATTACTTCTATCACCACTACTGCTACTATAAAATAGAGAAGCACATTTTTATGCCTTGTTTTTGTTATGCCTTAGGATAAATTCAAGATTGAAGATAAATTGCTAACTTAAATTTTCATTTACATTAAATGTTTTTTTTTTCATTGAATTTTGCTATATTTGGCATTTATTTGAAAAGGGATGCGATGTATAAAGCGTTTTAACATTAACTATACAAAAAATAAAGGATTCACTTTTATCAAAACTATTTATTATAGATATTGGTTATGATTTACTGTTATAATAAGATTAAATAGTATTCTTGCTAAAGGAAAAGAACTCGTGCACACTCAATAATAGAATACCGTGACGTCATAGAACTCAGGAATTCACTTTTTCAAAGATTTTTATTTCGCATATTATGTGAATGAGAACATCATTTTATGAGTTTAATTCTCGACGTTTATCATACCATCTTCTTCTCCAGTGAATTAGAATAGGAAATAGAGTAATTCACTAGATGTGTTGATACAAGCCGCACGTGCTTTGGACTCGAGTAAGGAAGCCAATTTATTACTGTTATTATTATTATTGTTTGTAACGAAGGTTTGTGGGACACGGACACTATTTCATTTTATTTTGTGTTGGTGTGTGTCATCGTAGTAATGTTTTCAGTGCTTGAGAACTGAATAATGGATATGATGCTTTGTATTATTTTCAAGTATTTGGTATTTTTGGGGATTTTCTCGTTTGACAATAAATTCTTAAAGATTTTTATATTCTTATATTTTTTTTCGGTGCTTTAGGAACCCGTACATAACTATGTGGATTTTTTTTCTTCTTCTTGTAAGTCCATATTCTGTATTTAAATTTGAATATGCTGCAACACACACATTACAATTTCATAGATGTTTTTATTTTTCCTGTTTTAGCTACCTTATTTAATTGACTCCATATCGTCAGTATTTTATAAACTAGTCATTCAGAATAGGACTTCATCTCGCCAGAATAGGTACATTTTTAGCGTCTGGTGGCTGCTGAATTCCGCAATAGTTTATTTTCTGGTCGAAGAGGATATTCTTGCAACGGATCAAAAGTTGCAGTCGTTGGTGCAAGAATGAATCGACCGAATGAATAGTAGCGGCAAGAATAAAATAAAAAGATCACGCAAAGTGCCGCTCACAGCCTTAGGCCCACCCGATGCTCCCGAGTTCAGTCAACCATTAACCTCCCATCGGCAGTACACCCAGTTGTGGGAACTTAGATTGTTGAATAGCATTTTGTGACGTGCAGTTGGGGGTCTTAGGCTCTGTGTCCAGGATGTGGGAATTACGTCTTTATTGTTTTGTCTTTTAGTCATGTCTCTGTGTCCATGATGTAGGGAATTATGTCTTTATTGTTTTGTCTTTTAGTAATGTCTCTGTTTCCATAATGTGAGGAATTATGTCTTTAATGTTTTGTCTTTTAATAATGTCTCTTGTGTCCATAATGTGAGGAATTACGTCTTTATTGTTTTGTCTTTTAGTAAATTATGGTCAAGTTTTGCTCTCACACTGTCATTGTGGTATTTGATAAGAATCAGATGCTGAAAATTCTTGCATTCAATGACTACGAGAAATTTAAAAGTTACTGCACTAGATTTATTTTTATTTCTTTATTTAATATACTTATATAACCCCTCTCTCACCTATGTTATGAATATCTTATGAATATTGTACTATTATAAGTGAGGAACGTTAGATATTGAATGTTAAACTAACTAATGAAGACTGTTAAAGTAGATACTAGATATTAAATTAAAGTAATATAATTAAAATTATTTATCAGTAAAACACAGGCTAGCTTTCCAAATATGATTTTTTTCAGGGAGTTATATTTTTCTTCTTTCTGTGCCGTATCAGAGCCTGACATTGGAGACCATCCAAATCCATTAATAATCTCAAACTGATTGTGTGCAATCTTAAATCAAAGTGGCATGCATCGTACCAAACAAAGAGCCAATAGACCTCCATCAAGTATATTCCAGCTTAATAGGGCACTGATGGATTCCTTTATTGATAAGTCACAAGGGATGTTAATGAATGTTATCTTGCCAAGGTAAATGTGGTAGAGGTTTGTTGGCCTTTGTCAGAGTGCCAGCAATTTCATAGCATTTGCCAATTAGTGTCAAGCCTATAGTAGGCACACAAATATTTTTTAAATATTTTTCTTAAATGTCACATAATGTGGTGTTTGCTG
Source organism: Penaeus chinensis (assembly GCF_019202785.1). Lineage (NCBI taxonomy): Eukaryota > Metazoa > Arthropoda > Malacostraca > Decapoda > Penaeidae > Penaeus > Penaeus chinensis. Next base: position 5,894,283 of record NC_061852.1, on the reverse strand, counting down.
GCTTAACTTTGAAAATTAAATATTATAGCATACAAATATTGATGCTCTCTCCATTCATTAAATATATACCCTAATACTATTGGCTTTTATATTTTGTAATTGATACAACAGTTTTGTTTAACCTTGGATATTGTCTTTATTTATTATTAATATATTTTTTTAAGTCTGCCCTTCACCATAACTTTCCTATACTAAAAAGAAAATGTCCATTTTGAGCATAATAAATTGAGGAAATATTGGTGAACACAGTTTTTTGTTAACTTTTATTATGGAATTTTAGTTTTGAATTGATCAGAAATTATATTTCTTATTTGATTTCACGTTTCAGCCAAACATTGCAACATAGCATATCATTAAGTATCAACTTCCTTTCACTGTAATAGTGCATGAATTATTTATTTATTTTAATTTCAGAGAGAAGTACTCCATCCCCAGTAAAGATGGTGGTCATTATAGGACTGGAAGGAAGTGCAAACAAGTGCGGAATAGGTATCATCCGAGATGGAGAAGTCCTATCAAATCCAAGACGGACATATATCACTCCTCCTGGCCAGGGCTTCATTCCTCACGACACAGCTAAGCACCATCAGGTAAAGAGGCTATTGCATGTGTTATTCTTTGTGTTATATTATCTGTATGTATGATGTGAAGGAAGTTGATTTTGGAGGGGGGAAGAAAATAATTTGATGGGTTATTTCTAATTTTTTCTAAGGAGTATATTATCTTGATGCTGTGGAATAGAATCTCAATTTGTCATATAGAATGTTTGTGATTATTTTATTATTTTCATGTGTATCAAAACTTTGTATACATTATTTCAGGCACATGTTCTGGAGGTACTACACCAAGCTTTAGCTGAAGCCTCTATAACTCCTGAAGAAATAGATGCTATTGCTTTTACAAAAGGGCCGGGGATGGCAGCCCCCCTGATCAGCATGGCAGTTGTGGCCAGGACAATTTCACAGCTGTGGAACAAGCCTCTGGTTGCTGTCAATCACTGCATTGGGCACATTGAGATGGGTAGACTAATCACAGGAGCTCAGAATCCAACTGTATTATATGTAAGTGGGGGTAATACACAGATTATTGCATACCTGGGTCAGAGGTACAGGATATTTGGAGAAACCATTGATATGGCAGTTGGCAATTGTCTGGATAGGTTTGCGAGGATTTTGATGCTGTCCAATGCTCCAAGCCCAGGCTACAATATTGAGCAGATGGCCAAGAAAGGTAAAAAATACCTGCCACTACCATACTGTGTGAAGGGCATGGATGTCTCTTTCTCTGGGATTCTCTCTTACTTGGAAGAACGAGCGGATAAACTTCTCAAAACAGGACAGTACTCCAAGGCGGACCTTTGCTTCTCACTGCAAGAGACAGTGTTTGCCATGTTGGTGGAGACCACAGAGCGGGCCATGGCTCACTGTGGCTCACAGGAGGTCCTCATCTGTGGGGGTGTTGGCTGCAATGAGCGCTTGCAACAGATGATGGGGAAGATGTGCGAGGAGCGAGGGGCTAAACTATTTGCCACCAACGAAAGCTTTTGCATTGACAATGGAGCCATGATTGCTCAGGCTGGGTACTGCATGTTCCAGTCAGGTATTACTTCTACGATAGATGACACGTGGGTTACACAAAGATTTAGAACAGATGATGTTCCTGTTGCTTGGAGAAACTGAGTTAGGGCTGATGTGTATTTCTAATAAAATTTTGTTAATGAAGTACATTTGTGATAGGCATTGGGTATGAAATACATAGATACCTACAGATGCCGGGTTTGACTTTTTTTTTTTCTACAGTGGGTTGGGAGGGGGGGGGGTCATTAAATTATTTGAAGTCTTGTAAAACAGATTAAAGTGATATATAAAAAGGTGTTTTATTTAAAAAAATTCCATGATATTATGATATGATAATATATGTACTGTACCAGACATGAATTTTAAAAAAATCATTATTGTTAGGTAAAACAGAAATGACACCACTGACACATGTTTATATATTTCAAGACTATTACAATCTCTATGGTGTTAAGCTTTCAGGATAAAAATGATTGATATTTTCATCAGGTCACATATAGCTAGAAGACAAGTAGAAACATTGGAGGAAAACTTTTAAAATAAGCTACTAAAAATGCAAATAAAATAAATGAAGATGATAGTACTGACATACCTTATGATTATTTTGAATTTGTTTTCTCATTAATTGTTACCTTATTATATTTGTATCACCATTTACATCAGGAACCATTTACATGTCTGCCTCAAATGAAGCAGATTTTTTAAGGAAGTACAATTTTACATAATAGGGACTTGCCATTCCAACTGCATTTTAATATGTCAGTTGTTTTTACACACAGATGGTTCCCACAAATACTAAGTCACCAATGAGCCAATTGGAAGTACTACCTGTCTCACCTGTTAATCCTTTTCCTTGTTTTTTTAACATTTTTTGATATCTTAATATTTCTTTTAATGATTATGATTATTATTAAGTCTATATTAAAGATAATAGCCTGATATTTATAGTATTAGAAAAAAAGTGTTTTTCCAGCAATCTCAAGGAAAGATGGCAAAGCACTTTCACAAAACAATACAGTGAACACATTTTCCTGGGGCCTTTTGGTTAATAACGAATCAGCAAAACATTGAGTGTTTTATAGAATAGATAGAATAAAATATTTTCACTTGAATTATGCAAGCTCCAGCATAACACAGTACTATAGATAGATATATATAAAAGCAGTTTAAATATTTTGAACTGTAATGGAGGATGGTTGATTATTTTACCCGCTATTCATAAGACTTTACTCCATACATGTTATCATTTCCTCCTCAATCCCTTGCTTCCCTGAGTCCCTTTACTCAAACATTAAGTCATTCCTTACCCTTGTCATCACTTTACTTTACCATAGCACCGTATGACCTTTGATGTCATATAGTAATTCCTTACCTGGGGGCTTTGCTCCTAAGCCTTGCACTATCTATTACTATATTTTGAATATGCCATTAATGGCCTTACATGTTGATGCAGCAGAAAATTTTCCATAGATATATGAATATGTTAATTTAATCATATTTTGAGATTTAGAAAAGTTCTGGGTGTATTTTACTGTCTCCTGCTCTGTTTCTTCTGTTCTACCATAGTTTAATGATTATTTTTGTTTGGTTTTCTATAATTTGTATCTCATCAAATCATTCACAACTTTAGAATTTCTGTAATTATGATTGAAATTCTTGTAATAATTGTTGTTTACATAGTCTGAAACTTATATTTTTAAAGTTTCCTTTTAATACAAGAAGTAGTTTTAATTCTCAGTGGTAAAAAGGGTAAGAACTACTTAACAGAATTTATCATAGTCCAAAACATCCATTGCTTTCTAAATATTTATTTGAGTTTTAATGCACTACAGGAAATTTAATTATTTCTATTGGTTGACCATTTTATTTGGGTAGATGTGTCACTAAAGTGTGAATCATTATTTTTATGTAAAACTGTTGCCAGCATAATGAAGCTGAGTTGAGCCACCTCCAATCCAATAATCTTTAAGTGTTGTTTAAAGCTATCAGTTTCCTCAAAGGGCTAAAAATTCAATTTGAGAATAGATAGATCTTGAGTGCATAAAAAAATATGATTGGCATTATCATTATTGTTATTTTGTCTTTACCGATGCACTCATGCATATGTATTTTACATATTAATGAGAAAAATGGGACTGAAAAATAATGATGAAAAATGTCAAACCTGTAATTTGAGTTTTCTTGAAAAAAAAAAAAATCACCCTTGTTAAAAGGCTTGACAACCTTAGAGACTGATTTTTGAACTTCAACTTAAAAAAAAAGAGATGATAATAATAATAATAATAATAATAATAATAATAATAATAATAATAATAATAATAAAAAATCTGGGTTAAGAAGACTGCAGTAAAGCTTATCATAAATAGTTTTCATATTCAGCTGATCCATGGATTGTAACAAAGATTAAAGCGAAGAAAACAATGGGTATGCACAGCCCCCTTAGGAATTACTTCTAGAACCATTTTGGTAAAAAAGGACACAAATTGAGTGGTTTAAATTTCATTAGTAAAATTAGTTTTTTTTTTTTTTTTTTTTTTTTATGTCTATAGGCCAAAATCAGTTTCCTTACAACTGTCCAGTGCATAACCAAATGGCCGTTGATGGTATGAATACATGCATGCCCATTGTATTTTTGATATTTTGATTGTATTTACACAGAAATGGCTTGACAAGTACTTAATCACCAAGGAGTCAATTAGTCCTACCTATCTCATCTGTTTACCCTCTTCCTTGATTTTTTATAAGATTCTCCTAATTATTTTATAGTTTTTATTGTTATTAGTATTTTGATAACCTTAATCATAATGTCAGTAATAATAATAGTAGAGTCAGCACTAATATTAATAGAAAAAAATAAACATGCCTGCAAATTCGAGGAATGGGTGTTGTCACTTGAACCTACTAATTGACTCCTCGGTGGCTGAGAATTTGTGGAACCATTTGTGTACAACAAAAATTCACAAAAAAATTAGTGAATAGTACTTAAATCTGCAGCCAAATGATTAAGAAGATTCAACTTCAAACTACTGAAATGCAACAATCTTTGTAGTTATATTGCAGAACTGACTATTTTCAGTTTCCAATCTTTTTAAAGCCTTGATTTTTCCAGTTAGGGAAAAACACGAACATCAACAACAAAAAAATTCTGAACTTTCTATGTAACTTTCTTGTCCACTTCCAAATATTTATTTATTTATTAAAAATATTTGGCCATGTCAACATCTAAGGTCATTAGTGGTGTATTCAAAATAGTGATAGTGTGAGGCATAGGGGTTTTACCCCCAGGTAAGGAAGTGCTATATGATATCAAAGGTCATATGGCACTATGGTAAAGTAGAGAAGCAAAAAGGGTTAGGAATGAGTTAATGATTTGGGTAAAGTTACAGGTTGAACAGTACTAAAGGGTAGTATGGTAGTGAAAAGGGAAGAGAGGGGGTACTGATGGGGTATAGACTATACCCCATCAGTACCTTATACTATACCGTGTAGTATAAGGTAAAGACTGTTAAAAGGGGAAGGAGTTAAGGGAGTAGGGAGCATTATGATACAGTATTGTGGCAAAAATGGCAAAAATGAGTTTAATGATTAGGATAAATGGACAGAACAAGGGGATGGAGAAAAGGAAAATGAAAGGAGTAGAAAAGATCATACAAAATTGGTTGAGGTGAGGGCTGAGGACCAAGGCAGGGGTGATCCCCTACATTGGGCCTCAGTCCCTGTTTCCTAAGCCCTCCACATCAACAAGAAGCAAGGGATTGGGGTGGCACTTCCAAATAGGAAAAACATGTTTTCCAGTATATACTGATTCTAAAATGTTATTATAGATCTTGTGTAAGATCTAAAATATCTTAGCAAAAATTGATAAAGTTTGGGAGAAATATTATTTCTTCTTGTCATGGGGATATGATACTATAAAGTTCATTATTTAGTCATCTAATGAGAACTGTGAGTCTTCAATCATCATCAAGGTTATAACAATGAGCTTAGAATCAGAAACAGAAAACTTGAAGAAAGGATGCTAGGCAATATGGCTGATATGAGGAATATGGCTGTCTTTATCTAAAACACTGGTTCCCAGCCTTTTGTTCTGCAAGCACCCTTTGTTTAAATCAGTTTTCCCACAGACCCCTGTTTTTTGTAGGTATATCTGCTTAACCAACAGCAAACTTTTTTTCCCAATGCCATCTATTATTGTAACCGACTCTGCAATTTAATAAACAGCAATAAAATAGGTTTATCTTTAATGGCCTTCCTGAGAAAATTCATGCATCTTATGCTGTACCTTCTTGTGTTTCTGAACATCACACACAGACCCCCCAATTCTTTCTCTGCAGATCTCCAGAGGTCTAGAATGAATAAAGGGAACACAAGAGTAACTTCACTGTATAAAGCTATTTCCAAGCACAAAAAGTTGAGGCAAAAGTTCTATCAATTACAAAGCAAAGTCAAGTTGTCTGAATAGGTAAAAAGGGAAACAAAATATCTTGCTGCTATTACTTTTTCTCTCTCATTTACAATAACTGGTCCTTGCTCACATTCATGTTGGTGTTCCTATTCTATTGCAGTCTCATTTAACCCACTATCATGAAGAATAATCACAGCAAGTCATGTCTTCACTTTATGAGTATGCATCCTGAATGCTGATAGATCTTAGACATCATACAACAGGCCAAACAGCTACTAAAGCATACAGCTACACACTTTGTGTTTTGCAACTTGCTTATAAAATGTGTACAAATTTCCCTATCATGAATACCTTCTAGGCTATAAATGTTTTGATACTTGCATTTTTATGAGGTATTTAGTAATACATTTTCAAACTTCTTATTCCTTTAAGTACTGCAAAAGCAAGGTCACATTGTCATGCTCATTTCTATAACATAGTGTTGTTGTTTTGCTTATTAATTTTTCCATCTTTATTGTAAAGCATATTTCCCCTCTCATTAGAGAAATTAAGTGTAGCTGCCTGTAAATCCCAGAAGCAAGTCTTTAGTGTGAGAAGTAAAGCAAATATAATATATATGTAGAGAGCAGCTTTGTATCGAAAGAAGTAAAACTTAGAAATACACAATCCCTGAAAATTGTACTTATGTTAAAAAAAAAAAAAAGTAAGAAGAAAAAAAGAAAGAAAGAAAGGAAAAAAAGAACTAAGGTAGTTCAGATTTGAAAATGCTTGAGCAAAAATGCTGATGTATTATAAACAAAGTAATAGGTGTTGATCAATGTTTTGCTTAACAGTGCTTGTCTGTGATGTCACAGCAATATCCTGTATACAGCAAAATGTTTAAAAAAAGAAAGTCAGCTCGTACACTAAAAGAGTTGAGGTATCTTTCACAATATCCTAACCACATCCAAATGTCAATAACATGTACATACTAGTTATACCATGAAACAGGATGATCATTTGTTAAGTAACATTGACTATGCATGTGTTGTTTGGAGGTTAAAAGAGGACTAGAAAATATGAGGGTTTTATTGAAAATTGAAATGGGAATTGCCATTTACTAAAACTGACACATTCCTCAACAGTTATTTGGTCAACATAAAGATATAAAACTGTTAAACAGGTTTAATAGCATTGCAGATCATCTGATACAAAGTGTTTGAGCTACAGTTTTCCTGCTCAGGCAAAACAAAAGTAGATACAACACAATGAGGAGAAAAAATACACAAAAATAAAACATTGGACAATCAACTTTACCAAATTAAGCTATAATGAGGTAATAATGTTGAAAAGAATAAAAATCATTCATCTCTTTGACATCATAATCTCCTCAAGTAATATATATCAAAAGATACAATGCTTTAAAGTACTGCATGATTAGCCCTTACACTGACCTAATGGTATATCTATAATAACATCAGTAAACCACATGATTAGATCAATATATATGCTATCTCAAAGAGATCAATGCATAACAAGGAAGAGTAAAATAACCTCTACTCTCACAGGTCTACACTTAATTAAGGAGTGTTGTAAAATAAGGAATAAATAAAGAATTCTTGCATTCTGGCAAAAAAAAAAGAATTTCCATAAAATATCCTGGTTATAGAATTGGCATAATGTTCTTTTCCTGTTCTTTTTTTTTTTTTCAAAGTCTATTTACTATATGTAATCCACTTTCTTTATAAACACCTCTTCGGAACTTTCATTTCCTTTCTACTTCTCCTCGCACCACTCGTTCTCCTTGCGCACCTGTTCCTCCTCAGAGGGTGTGAAGTCGTTCTTGATGTTAAAGGTCTTGCGGATCTCATCAGGCGTCTTTCCCTTGATCATGTTGGCTACAGTCTTGCATGTCACATCCAATAGGCCCTTGATGTCGAGGTAGTTCGCAGCCAGAATCAACTCAAACAGTGTGCCTTGGTCAACCTGGCAAGAGTTGGGAGGAGATGGATTTTTAATGACGAGTTTTCATATATTCTTGATAAGCAGAGAGAGAGATACATGGGGAGAGGGATGGAGAGAGAAAAGGGGAAAGAGAGAGGGCCGAAGGAGAAATGGGGTAAATGGAGGGAAAAAGACCAGTAATGGGTATAGAGTGAAGAAAGTGAAGGTAAATGCAGTGACAGAAAGGATGTATTTTAATCATAAATTGCTACCATTATGTCAGAGGGTGAACAACATGCGATATGCCCTTGGCAATACCTTCAAGAAATCTGCATCCCAGGAGGAGATGTCGTCTGTTCGCTTTTCTTTGTTGTCGTCATCGTCAGGGAGGGGAGGGTCGTCCTTGTGGTATGTGCACCACTGGATCACCTTCTTTAGGATGGCAGCATTTACATTAGGCAGGGGTACCACTTCCTCCTCGTCCTCGTCCATTCCTGAATGAAAAGTTAATGGGATAAATTGAAAGAAACCATTCACAGACAGAAGTACCATAAATAAAATTATTCCTGATTCCATCTTTGTATTTTGAGTAAAATATACCTATACACTAATCACTACAAAATACATTTATCAATTGTGTTTTCTCTGTCTATGTATAGTAATTCATACTAAATATCATGTATAATTGTCTTATACTTCTCATGCTACATAACTATGCTAAATGTCCTAATAGATTACTTGTAAATCTTCGAATAATTTCTATATTATCATAGTAACTAATCATTGTGTTCTAAAACACTTTTCTAAAGTGTAAGTTATGTGAAAATACAGCTCACATACATAAATAATCAAAACAAGAAAACTTTGGGATATGTATAAAAAATAGCATATACACAAATTCCAAGGAGTTTTTCATGTTCACAAAGCAAATCATCCTTGAAATTATCAGTGATATGTCAAAAAGGCTTGCAATTGGGTCAAGTTACTGAAATTTTTTTTGAAAAATTTCTGCCAAACTCAACATCTAAGGTAATGACCAGTGTATTTAAACTATAGCAATTGGGTGGGGTTTCGGATTGTAGCCCACAGGTAAGGACCTTTTTTTGTTAATAAGGTGATGTTTGTGGATTCCCAGAATGGCTAATGGTTGACCCAATGCCGCCGGGGAAAATGAATAAAAACAGGGAAAATGCTGTGCTCACTTTCAATATTTTTTTGTGAAATGTCTCTGCACATAGATGGCTCTGCTAGTGTATACCTAAATAGGAGTCAATTAGTAGACCTTGTGACCTCACCTAATTTGAATTGGGAGGGAAAAACGTATTTTTTACTAGTGCTGTGAATATCGATGGTGTTATTTTTACTATAAACATTATAATTACTATAATGTTATAAACATTAGTAACAGCAAAACAAGATAATGTAAAATATTTTCATAAATCAAAGAAAAAGGGTAAACAGGTGAGACAGGCAGTACTCGTAGTTGGTTCATTGGTGACTTAGTACAAGTGTAGCCATCTATGTGTAAAAACAATCAAACAAGTACTCACAGTGGGCATAGCACGCACGTACATGTTTGGTATGACAATAACATCTGCCTCATTACAATCTACTCTTTCATTGCTAGAGAATGGTAGTTTCTGCAATGTGTATATTTATATATTTATATATATATATATATATATATATATATATATATATATATATATATATATATATATATATATGTATTTATATATATATATATATATATATATATATATAAAATGAAGGTAATCACACAATTTAAAAAATAAATGATTAGGAAGATTGGCCTCAAAAAAATATCCAAAAGATTTACCTAAATCCTCCAACATGGTCTTGATGGTGACGCTCTGTTTGGCGATCTCGACGTCCACCTCGAAGGTGTCGCCATCACTGCTCTGAAGCTTAATACTGGGCATCTGCAGGGAAGAAGTTCTGTGTCACTACATAAGGTAATTGGAATGAGATACAGCAATAAAACAAAGAAAGCAATAACCACACAAATATATCACAATAACACCTAAATGCTATATTATCTAATAACACCTAAATGCTATATTATCTATGTTGATTACAAAACCTTCTGTTCCATTGAAGAGAAGAAAGTAAGCTCCACATACAGAGACCACATCCTTAAATATTACATTTAGCCTACCCAGAAGGTTTTATAAAACATATTTGGAGGAATATTTTTGCTTGACAAGCAACGCAGAAACAATAAAGCACCCTCCATGGTATTTTGTTCAACAACTTAAATGGAGTATGAAACAGTTTTAACAAAAATAAGGTTAACAATAAATGTCTCATCAACTGCCTTGTACTTTGGCAAAGCCTCTCAATTACCTTGCACATTGTTGTGCACCTGAGATTGGAAGGAGGCCAAAAATGCAATTCTAAGTATGAAAGGATGTTTTGTGAAGTTTAGTAACCACATTCCAGCTTCCTGTACAAAGATTTACAAATGGTGAGGTGATCCCAGATGTAATATTAACTACTATTACCTATTGTTTATTGGTCCATTATGAATTTCAAGAGACCACTTTGTGCAGAGCCCTAGTCCTCATTTCTTGTTGCTGTCTTTTAACTGACAAGCTAACAAGAATAGAACAGATGTAGATAATGACGTGGATAAAAATAATCATTATATGCTCTACAGAGGAAAAATTGCTCTACTGTCGATGACAAAAGAGTATATTCTCAGGGTAAAAGACTATGAATATTGTTTGAGTTTGTAATTTCACTAAAATTATGGTCTTTTCTAATAAATGTACATGGTACATTTCCCTGCATACCAAAGAAGACATAAGGAGGTAGGTAGGTAGGGAGGGGAGAGAGGGATGGACGGATGGATGGATGGATGGATGTAGGGGAGGGGAGGGAGGGAGGGAGGGAAGGAGGTAGGTAGGTAGGTCACACCAGGGGCAGGTGACAAGTATGTCTCATCATGGGAATTTTTTGTTGAATGTGAGGTGACTGAGATGCCTTGTCATGAGTGTATAATGGTATGAAGGATGGCAAGACATTAAAAACTAGCTCTAGACAATATATTATAGATCTTTTACTGAGAAGAAAGAGATAAAGTATTCAAAGGAGATTTCTGTGCTTGTGTTAAAAAGTAATGGAGAAAAATGTAGCCTAAAACTCTAATAAGAGGCATGCTGGGACAACAAAGGATTTCTGAAAACTTATGACTGACTGTCATTCAGTAGCAACAGTAGGAAGGTAAAAAAGGACCAGATATATTATAGCAAAATTGAAACGAATGATAAATTAGGGGGGGGGGGGTCATATACAATAAAACACTCATTTAACTGCTGGAAACTACCATCATGCAATTCTAACCAATCAGGATCCTGATGATAAAAAACTGTCACCGAAAGACAATTTTCTGATTTCTATTCAATAATCAAACTTTTGAAAGATTCTAATGTGGCATATATAACCTCATAAAACTACAATATTCCATAGAACAGCCCTTGAGAGGACCAAAGCTTCCAGTTACCTCCATGCCTATCTTTTACCCCTCACCGCAGTCACAGCTAAGGTGTAAGGAACAACATATAACTGATTTTTGTTATCTACATTAACTACTAACATGGAACTATACATATATACTTATCTATATATTAAAAGACTCCTTGCTTGCAATATCATACAATATCTGCAATGTCTTTTAGAACATGAAATATCTCTTGCGGCTACTTTGGTTAGGTTCTATGTACATCTATTAGAAACTTCCTGTGATTTAAGATGGAGGGCCTACAATTCCAAGTAAAAATCTGGAAGTAATGCATTGTCAAACAATCACCATGGCCTCCACACACAGCACTCTGGAAAAGGCTAGCAAACCTACTTAACTGGTGGAGGACTTTCAATTTCAAGTCTAATTTTGATAGTGCTCCATCACATATACTCTTATAGCTTAGACCTGATTCCACAGCTGATGATAAATTGCTAGGGAACTAGGGCCATCAACAAGCTCAAATCTAACCAGGATATGTGTGGCAATTTGTTAGCCTTTGCCTTTGCACCAACTGGCAAAAAGATTTTCATATACTAGTGATTGGGCCAGTGGTAAACATGCGGGTTTGTCTGTAACATTTATTAAGAAGAAGAAGAAAAATTGAAAATGAGGTTAGGCAAATATAAGTCAGTTTAATTTTATCATTCTTTTAGAATATTCAAACTATGATTAATGGCCAAATTTGTTTACTGCAAAAAACAATGTCAAAACAAATTTAAATAAATAATATACTTGCTTTGTCACAATGAACATAAAAATTAGTCATTAAAACAAAGAAATACACAGGATACCTCTATCCTTTATGTATAAAAAGATGGTAATTTTCTAGTTTCACAAAGCCTTCCAATCTTGCACTTATTATTCTTTTATTCAATTATCAATGCTATAATATGAGTGAATCTCTCTTTATTTTCCATAATTGAAAGTAATGTTTATGAGGTGACCTTACCCCCTCCGAGATTAAGTTTCTATTACTCTAGCTATTCCTGGGAAATCCCAAAACATCATCACATGAACCAAAAATTCTTCCATACACAGGGGCTTCATGTCAAGACCACCATCCAATCACTGTATATCTCTACTGAGGCTGTGTCCCAGGACTGCCACCCAACTGCAGTGGCCTTGATCTCCAAACAGCATTTGTCGTGACCTACTTTCTTCATTTCTGATGCTATTTTAAGCCTACACCAATAATTTCATGTATTATGCATCCTGTAAATGCATTCCAAAGTATTGTGTTGCACAGTTTTTTATTATCAATTTGAAAGGTAATACCACAGATGAAAATTGTCATATTTTCAGTCACTCTGTTCATTACGGGCATTATCTACCTTGTAGTACATGGCTGTGGGAAACAATACTATACCAAAAGACAATTACTATACATATTGACATTGCTTTGAGTCAAATCTAATCATAAAGGGCAACACGAATAATAAAAGGTGTTAATGTTACCAAGAGCGACGCACAGAGATAGAGGGAAATGGACACTGCCATCTTATAGGGCTTTAAAAATTTAGTGATAAAACACACAGGTACATCTCCTCCTGCCTAATATTTACTGCAAAATGACAAACGTATCCTCTGTATACCACCACTCAGGGACACATTCCACAACACATTCAAACAGCCTGAGTTCTTAATGTCTGTTTTCTATAAGTTGGCACAAATTGCTAATAAAGGGGGGTACAGGGAAGGATTGCCATTTTGTCTAGGAAATAAATAGAAGGAAAGAAAGGTTAGGAATGGAATTTTTTGGTTTGCATGATATCCTCGTGTTGAGACTTTGTCTCTGGAGGATGTGTCATTCTCAGTAACAAATTATATAACAGGATACCCTTCCTGTGTACCCATCATGTTCAATTTTGTAACGCTTTCTTTGTTGGCTCTATCCTTATTATTCACTGAGTTTTTAGATACAAGAATAGAGCTTGGCGACATCAAAAATTATTTAATTATCACTGCCTCTTTGTAATGCCTCTTTAGGATATAGAAAGCTAATGAAATGTGTATCTATTCTACATTAAAGTTTTGGTGGTCTCTGCTGTTCAGGAAGGAGGATAATTAGGTAAATTTCAGGAAAATCTGCACATTCTAACAACAGACTACATATGTTGCCTAGTGTGAAGGTACAGTGGCCTTAAACTGACTACAGAGACAATGCTAGTCCTGATAGCTGGGGAAAACACAGAATACCTTACAAAAATTGTGTGGCAATCAACTAAATGTAAAGCACGATGGCAATGAATTACCCTAATACTTTGAAATCGTCTCATTTGCAATTCCTTTTAAGTGTGAGTGGAGGCTACAGTGACCACTTGATTGCACCATTGCTACTACTAATCATCTTCTTGATCACTGGTAAAGTTTGTGTGTCCACATTAAAGATCATCGGCAGGGTACCAAGTTCCCTACTACCGGCCAACGTGAAGCCTCTGATATGAATTTACTAATGTCATGATTTACATAAACACTATCACAAGATAAAGGGTGACAAGTAGGAAAAATCTAACTAAAGAAAGCGAAGATAAAATTGGATCAGCAGCAATAACAGCAAATAAAAATGGGGAGAAATCCGATAACAATAACAACCCTGACAAATAAATGGGTAATAACAACAATAAATAATAATGTCAATAACACCAACGAAATAAACATTACAAAAGCTCTTCACTCGCCCTGAAATTCCTCCTTTTTCTCCAACAAAAAAAAAGTGGAAAAGAGAGAGAAATGCAGTCGGGAGCCTCCCCTCCGAATGCAGTGGAAGTCGGGGAAGTAATCGGGCGAGGAAGAGGAGGAAGAGGACTTAAGAGAACACCTGAAATTCCTTAAAGAATATATATAAATAGCCTTATTCCTCCCCTTCCCGTTCCCTCGCGATCTCTTCCTTTCTCTCCTCGCCCCTCGCCTTATTTCGTGCCGTGTTACCTTGAGATACCTCCTCCTGGGGCCTGAAGATAATAAGGAAGGCTCTCTCTGTCTTCGGGAAGTCTAAAAGGGCTTAAGAATGGGCGAAATACGAAGAGAAAGAGAATAAAAACAAAACACGAACCTTCTGCAATTTCTGGCTCCCGAGATGAGTGTCGCGCGAGTGTTGCCAGATCGCGGAGACACGCAACCTCGGGCGATTTAGTACCATCATCCATTTTTAATTCTTTTTATTCCATCTCGTCACTTCTGGGAAATATGAACTGCATTAATATGTCCTGTAATTAAGTCATCACGATAACCTCCCCAGTTGCTTTATAAAAAAAATGAGAAACGGGTTTATTATATCTGTACTTTGAACAGCGCCGCGCTCTCGCTCTTAGAACATGGCAACACTTGTGCCTAACACCGCCATCTATATTGATCGAATTAGAAATAGAAGGATTTAGAGGAATTTGAATTAGAATAACTCTAATGTAGATAATTAGATTAAAGAGAACTAGAGAGAACGAGAAGTAAGAAAATCGGAATAATCAGCATAAAAAGGTAGTAAGATCAGAATAATGAGGGTTAATAGAGAACGAGAAAGATTAGAACATCAATTAAAATTAGAAGTATTAGGAATTGGATGCATTCGATGGATTAAGATAGAAAAAAGGCAACAGCGGAAATAGTAACTAATTATTAAGAATAGTCCTATAGAACAGTGTCTTTATAGAGGTGTTATTTCTTTTGCTAACTTCGAAAACTGTTGCCGAAATTACGAGAAAGTTATGATAAGAGATTCTGCTATCTAGTTTACGTTAGGCGTGAAACATATGTATATACGAAAAAGAAGTCCAAAAGTATGATAAAAAACAATAACACTAGTTAAAAAAGGAAATGACTGAAGTGTAAAAGACATTGAGATCGAGCGCGCGCGAGCGTGCGTGCGTGCGTGCGACGCCGTCCGTGCGTGCGTGCGTGCGTGCGTGCGTGTCTGATTGCGTGTGTGTGTGTGTGTGTGTGGTGTGTGTGTCTGTGTGTGTGTGTCTGTGTGTGTGTGTGTGTATGTGTGTGTGTGCGTGCGTGTGTGTGTCAGCGGCGTAACGTGATGCTTTTCCAAGGGGGAGGGAAGAGGCTGAGACACAGCTGGAGAGATGCTTTGGAGAGGAGGGGTAGGAAAGTGAGTACTTGTGCCTCAATACGAGGATACGGTGAGGCTGCAAGGAGCATAAGTTGAGGGGTTTAGGTATTTGGGGTCGATTGTCCAGAGAAATGGAGACTGTGGAAGAGAAATAAAGAACAGTGTGCAGGCTGGATGGAATGGATAGACAAATGTCACAAGATATACGTCTTCAAGGGCTAAAGGAAAGGTCTTCAAGATTGTGGTGAGGCCGGCTATGCTGTCTGGCATGGAAACACTGACGAAAAGACAAGAAGATGAGCTGGAGGTCACTGAAATGAAAATGTGTAGAGGTTCGGTGAAAGGCAAGAGAGGCAAGACTGAGGTGGTTTGGGCACGTCAAGCGAAGGGATAAGGAATATGTGGGGAAGAGGATGCTCGAAAGGGAATTGCCGGGAAGGAGGAACAGAGTAGGGCCGATGGAAGGTTCATGGATGCAGGCAGACATGCAGGAGTGTATATATATATATATATATATATATATATATATATATATATATATATATATATATATATATATATATATATATATAGCTTTATCCCTGGTAAATTCGGGAACAATAGGAATTTAGTTGGAATTAAATCGCCACATACTGATTTTAAAAATAAATACATGGCCCAGGTAATATTAATTTTCTTTTACATTTATCACAAGAGAAAACGATTATTTTTCATTTGATGAATAACTCAAATAATATTTCGATATCCTTTCTCTCGTAATTTAAGTTTTGATTTCTCAAAGTTCCTATGTCTAGATAACTATAAGACAAGCTGCCTATTGCCCAGATTACTTCAACATTTATATTCGACACCAGATTGATAGACAGAAATATATACATATACATATACATATACAAATACATATACATATATATACATATACATATATATACATATACATATACATACACATACACATACATACATACATGCATGCATACATGCATACATACATACATGCATGCATACATGCATACATACATACATGCATGCATACATGCATACATACATACATGCATGCATACATGCATACATACATACATGCATGCATACATGCATACATACATACATGCATGCATACATGCATACATACATACATGCATGCATACATGCATACATACATACATGCATGCATACATGCATACATACATACATGCATGCATACATGCATACATACATACATAACATACATACATACATGCATGCATACATGCATACATACATACATTACATACATACATACTTACA
>NC_061852.1:5844990-5852490 GCF_019202785.1 Penaeus chinensis | reverse complement strand
AGAGAAAGAGAGAGCGAGAGAGAGAGAGAGAGAGAGAGAGAGAGAGAGAGAGAGAGAGAGAGAGAGAGAGAGAGAGAGAGAGAGAGAGAGAGAGAGAGAGATTGATGAATAATGATATGGGGAGGGGAGAGGGGAGAGGGGGAAGGGTGGGAGGGACTTGTTGATGAATGGCTCAAAAGACGAGAAATATTAGAAGGAAAATGCAGAAGTCCGGGGCAACTTAGAAGGCAAGGGAAAAGGATGCCTATCGGTGCACATACACACACACACACATACACACACACCAACACACACACACACACACACACATATACACACAAACACACATCCCAACCTTCCCCCTTTCCCCCTTCCCTATCCTTCTCCTTCTCCTCCCATCAACCCACTCGCTGCCCCTCCCCCCCCTCCCCCTCCGCTAATGAAGGAGTCGGTGCTAATTAATTCTAATACAAGACCGGGCATGAGCTCCCCCCCCCCCCCCGCAAAAGAAAAAAAAAAAATATCACGGAAATCAAATATTTCAGAACGCATAATTTCGCTTGAAGAAAATTTCAGAGAGTGGAAGATGCTGAACACTTGATAGATAAAATAAATAAATAAATAAAATAAGTTGTTTGATAACGATGATAAGGGTATTAATGTTAATGATGGTAATCATATCTAAATTGCAAAAAATAGCAAGTTCTCAAAACAATAACATCAGCAGTGACATAATAATGAAAATGATAATGATAATAATAATAGTAATGATAATAATAATGATGATAATGATAGTAATAATAATAATAATAATAATAATAATGATAATGATAATAATAATGTTAATGATAATGATATTAAAAATAATTAAAGGGTAATAATAATTATGACAATAATATTAATGGTAATAACAATGAAAAAAATGATATTCATAATGATAATAATAATGATAATAATAAGTGTAGTATTAATGATAATAATAATGATAATAATAAGTGTAGCATTAATGATAATAATAATGATAATAATAAGTGTAGTATTAATGATAATAATAATGATAATAATAATAGTAGTATTAATGATAATAATAAGAGTAATGATAATAATTTTGATGATAATGATAATAATAGTAATAATGATAATAATTTTGATGATAATGATAGTAATAGTAATGATGATAATGATAATAATAGTAATAATAGTGATGACAATAATAATGATAACAATGGAAGGTAATAATGATAAAGATAATAGTAATGATCATGATAATGATATTAATAATGTTAATAGTAATAACAATGATAAGAATGACATCCATAATGATAACAATAATGATAATAACAAATTATAAAAGTGATCATAATAACTAACAGTAAAAGTAATTTTAATAACTAATATAATAATAATTACAATTACAGTACGATACTACTACTACTACTGCTAATGATAACAAAATATAATGATAATGGCAAAAATTAAACGCAGAGAAACAAAGAAACAAAGGAAACAAAAATAATTCAGCAAAAGACAGCAAACCAGCATGAATTTCAAAACAAAAACCAAATTCCAAAATTTTCATGGATTCTTTTCATTGTTTCTTTTAATTTTTGTTTTTCTCCCGATTTCCGAAATGATCCCTTTAATAAAAAAAACTTTACTTTAGAAAGTCATGTCATGTCATGTCAACTTTTAAGTTAAGTCATCATTGTAAATTTTTTTTTTTTTCAAATACGCATTTATTTTTTACTTTTCGTGTGGTGTGTTTGGATGTGCACGGTGGAGTTTCGATAACTATAATTCATTTTTTCGGAATAAATAAGTAGGTAGTTTAGATTAGTAAAACGTTGGAAGTAACAGGTATAAGCAGGTAGTTTGGATAAATTACGATTTTGTTTTGAACAGGTAAACAATAGTTTGTATAAATGTGATTTGCGTCAAAACAGGTAGTTAGGTAGGACGGAAATATATGATTTGCCACAGATCAGGTAAATAGCTAACTGGATATACGATTTGGTAAAGGATAGGCAGATAGGTGCTTTTGATAAACAGGATTTTGCGTAGAAGAGGTAAGTTAGAGTTAAACATGTAGTTTGGTTATAAGTTTGTGAAATACGCAGGTTGATAATTCTTATTAAATATGATGTTCATGTATGATGTCCATTTTTTTTTTTTTTACACACTGTAAATGTGTTTGTGTCTGGGTATTTGTAGATCTGACCTTGCCTGAATCGCCGCTTCTTTTCTTGTATGATGTACATTTTTTTCATGAACTTAACCTCATTATTACATCAAACATACAAAATAGAGTTTAGAAAATGTGTCTTCTCACTTATAATGCTTTGAAACAAAATCTAACATTTCATTTTCTTATGTAGGTCTTGTTTTTTTTATACTTAAACTGTTTTTAGATACAGAATGAAATATTAGAAATAAGAACGTACAGACTTACTACAAAATAGAAAATGCTTTGTTCGGGAATCTGGTCTTTTTGAAAATTCAGGAAATGTTCGTGTGTTCATGTATGAGGATAGGTGTGTGAATGTATTTGATTAGTGAATGCGTGAGAGTACGTGTATATGCTCGTGTATTTTTGTAATCAACTATTTTGTATATTTGATATTAACTTTCCTCAACCACTTTTCCAGAAAAAAAAAGAATATATATCTATACATATATGTAGATTTTCGTTCATATCTATAATCCACAAATTAGTATGTTTATATTAACTTTACTCAACAACCTTTTTAGAAAATGGGGAAAAAAACAAAAAAGGGAAGGAAAAAAGAAAAAAAAAATACAAGGCCTCCCCTCCCCATCTCTAACTCCTTCCCCTCTCCCTCTCCCCCTCCCTTGCTCTCTCTCTTTTTTCCGAATCTTTTATGGGTCGGGACGAGCGGCCCGCCATGCGGAAAGGGGTCCGTGGCTTTCATATTTTCACCACTACAAAGCTACACTCGCGGTGCATTGTCCCCGAATCCAAACCACATTGTATGACAAACATATATAATTTTTTTTGTCTTTTCCTCAAATCTGTTTTAACATTGCCGATGGGGCGCTCCGTTTTACGCATTCCGGTCCCGGACTCTTTCATGTAATTGCTCCCCTCTGTGGGTGTAATGGATTCTCGTCCTTGTTGCGTCCCTTCGTTAATGGCGATTTTACCTTATATTCGTTATGTTTTTATTAGATGATTCAACAGGATCAGATCAATATATTATCAACCGTTTTCAAAATGTATCAGTTGATTAATTGCGTGGACAGACTCGAGGAAGGAGAACGGGGAAGGAGAAGAGGAGGAACGAGGGATAAAGGAAAGATTTCTCTTCCTCTTCCTTCCCCACAATCCCCCACAAAGCGAAAATGTGGAAGTGCTCGAAGCCAGCCTGCTAAACGCCATTAATGAAGCAGCCTCACAGACCATACCCAAAACACGGCCTGGGTCCAGAAGTCACAAAGACGCCTGGTACTTCAATGACGAGATCAGGGAGGTCAACCACAGGGTGAACATGTGCCGAAAACTTTTCCGAAGGCAAAGAACCCCTGACAACCTATCCCTCCTAAGGGAAGCTGTCACGGATGCCAAGGAAACTGCCAACAGAGTCAGGCAGGAAAAGTGGCTGGAATGGTGTGAGTCCTTCGACCACCAAACCACCCTTTCAGAGCTGTGGCAACGGGTCAAGCGAGCTACCAGCCGCTCAGCCCCGAGGTGCACCCATCACGACCCCCAAGCAGAGGCTAACAGACTGGCGCACGAGTTCTCTGCGAGAACGAGCAGCAACAGTCTGCCAGCCGAGCTGAGGGCAAGACAAGAGCGTCTACAGCCAGACAGACACGCTCAGATCAGAGAAAGGGCAGCCGAACCCGATAACTCAGACGTTATCTTTTCTCTGAGGGAACTAAGGAAAGCCTATAAAACCAGTTCCAACACAGCCCCGGGCTCTGATGGGATCTCGTACCCCATTATCTCCCACCTAGGACTAGCAGGTGAGCGTGCACTCTTGCAACTCATCAACAAGTCCTGGGAAACTTCCACTCTACCCCAGAGTTGGAAGAGGGCTACCATAGTTCCCGTCCCAAAACCAAAGGAGCCGGGGAAGTACCGCCCCATCTCTCTGCTCAGCTGCCTGGCCAAGACGGCTGAGAGGATGGTACTAAACCGGCTTCAATGGAAAACGGGACCCCCGCACGAACACCTTCACGGGTTCACAAGGGGCATGGGCACAGCACACAGCTTAGCCACGCTCTTAAGCACAATCAGCAAGGGCCCAGCTGTGGTGGTATTCCTTGACCTGGAGAAGGCTTTTGAACTGGCAAGTCCGCTTGCCATTCAGGAAAGCCTGATCCAGAAGGGAATCAGAGGAAAGCTCTTGGCTTGGATAGGTGACTACTTCAGGAACAGGACTGCCAATGTCAAATTCCAGGGTCACCTATCGCAGCACATGCCGCTCGAAAATGGAACGCCACAGGGTGGGGTTCTCAGTCCAGCCCTATTCAACACTTTAATGTCCTGTATCCTCAACATAAACCTCCCAGTGGGGTGCCAGATCATCTCGTATGCAGACGATCTCGCTATCACCTCCACTGGACCACGCAGCCAGAATAAAGCCCAGCGTTGTCTGGACCTCGTGTCAGAGGAGTGTTGTAGGACGGGACTAAAGATCTCTGCTGCCAAATCCAAAGCCATGGCTTTGAGACAGAGAGTTCGAGGCACAAGACTGAAAATCCAGGGAGTGGAATTAGAATGGGTCAAGGACTACCTATACCTTGGGGTAAGGATAGACCGGACCCTCTCCTTCCATAAGGAGGTCCAGTACCTGGTTGACCGAACCAAAGCAAGACTGTCTGTCATGAGAGCAATGACTGGGAGACGCATAGGGGCCAGACACAAAGTACTAAGATCATTCTATGTACATGCTGTCCGGCCCATTGTGGACTATGCCTCAGTCGCTCTAATTGCTGCAAAGAAAAAGCACACAGACAAATTAGAAACAGTCCAAAATGAAGCTGCCAGGATCATTCTGGGTGCCCCGAGGTGGACGAAGGTCCTCAACCTCCTGATGGAGGCAAACCTTCTCCCCCTGGACTCACGAATCGATCTAACGGCAACACAATTTCTGTCAAAGGTCATCCAGGCTCCCAGGAACACAAGCCTAAGACAAAAATTAGTCAGATGCCTCGAACAAGACAACGAGCTCGTTGCAAACAACTCCTGGCTGTCTCATACAGCCAGGGTGTTGATACGCCATCAGCTCAAAGAACAGCTTCTTGCTAAGGGCATGGACTCCCCCCACCCCGACTTTGCCGAAGCCCCGCCGTGGGCACTGAGCCTGATAGAGTTCAACATAATGAACCTGTCAATGAAAAAGAGCCTATACCCCATGCCTAGCCTAAAGGCAGAAGCCCACAGGGTCATTGCAGCCATCACTCCTCCGGGTAGTAGAACATACTACACGGATGGATCGGTCGATCCCTTGAGCCACACTGCAGGCGCCGGCTTTGCAGCTAGGGATGCCACGCGATCCATGAGGGTAACAGACAACGCCTCCTCGCTACAGGCAGAGGCAGTTGCAATCATGGGAGCCCTAGGCCACGCGTCCCTAAGGGAAGGACACGTGGTCATACACACAGACTCCAGGGCAGCCATTGACTGTCTTCAGCACAGCTCACCCACAGACAACATCTACCTACTGACCACGATTCTCACAATGGCACAGAGAATTCTTGCTCAGGGTAGAAGAATTATCATCAATTGGGTCCCAAGCCACATCGGCATCAGAGGGAACGAGCTTGCTGACAGACTAGCCGCCGCTGGCAGGGGTATGCCCCCAAATCCCATGACGATAAAACCGAGCCGAAAATTACTTATGGAGAAGTGTGCCTTGGTCGGTCGTACCTTCCTACGGCAGCTCCACAGAGAGGAAACGAGAACCTCCCCCTCGGCCAGCTGGTACTCAGACGCCACAGGCTCTGAACCACTGGCACTCTCTGAAGTAAGCAACAGAGGTACCGAAGTCATTCTTCACAGAATGCGCCTAGGTTACCACTGTGCATGGCAGATTATCCCAACAATCGAACGCGATGAATGGTGCTGCAAGCACTGCGGCGAGCCGAACGCCACACTAGTCCACTACCTAGAAAATTGTAACCATACACAATTCCTGAGACATGGACCGCCCACAACAGCCGCTGTGCTGGTAAAGAGGCTATGCGAAATGCTTACACCATGGCGGCAGGAGCGCTTGCTGGCAATCCCGCCGCCACGGTAAGCACCGAGTGTCAGACAACTCAATGAGACAGCCGTAAAAAAGCTGACACAGGCCGGGCCATATTTAGAAGGCCCGGGCGAAGCTAGAACTTCGCAAACCAACCCCCCCCCCCCCTTCCTTCCCCAGGAAAATAAGTAAGAAAAAAGAAAACGGGAACCCGAAAGAAGACAACACAGAAAACGTGAATCACAAAATCAAAGGGTAAACTAAAATGTTTGCACAAGTATTACAGGACAGACTATAATCCTCGAAATCAAAAGGATGTTTACTCTACACACTGCGGCGGTGTCTTGAAGCCAACTCGAATGCTTTGATCTCCTTCTTCGGATGATATTGCCAATCAGGAACGATAAATCAGGCTTTCGAGAGTCCAAGGGAGTAAACACTCACATACACACATGTATACGTATGTATGTAAGTATATATGTATGCACGCCTTTATGGACGTACGCACGTACGTACATATGTAAGAATGTATGTATGTATGTATGTATGTAAGTATGTATGTATGTATGTATGTAGGTATGTATGTGTTCACTTCGACAAATGTAGAAAAGGTTTGAATGAAAAATCTTCACAGTGGCGTATCTGACCGGTTTCGATTACATCTTTGTCAGAAAGATATAATCGAAACCGGTCAAATATATCTGTTGGACGGTGAAGATATTCATCCTCAGGAGACAGACACAGAGAGCAATTATCTCTCAGAGGAAACCGGAAAGGGGAAGTGCATTTCATAGAGAAAATTAGTGCATATTTGTACTTTATAATTTCAGTAATCATATCACTGCCTTTATGTGAACCGCCGTAGTAATATTATACACGGTATATAGATATTATAGCAATAAAATTAACATAGGAAAGAGAATAGTGAAAACGTTTTTATATGTTTATTATCATTTAGGAAGTCACTTTCTAATACCATTTAGCTACATAATCAGTACTGACATAGCAGAAATCTATGCTTATAATACTTACATACATGCATACATGCAAAGCAAACACAGATACACCGACACAGAGATAAACACACGTAGACACACACAACACACACACACACACACACACACACACACACACACACACACGCAAACGCACAAAAAAAAGATATACAGCATAAATTCAATTATTTTTCTTAACAAAGAACAAAACTTATATTCTCCCGCCATCTTCCACGAGATTGCCAATATCGGAACAATAGACCTACTAATAATAAAAAAGGAGAGATAAGAAAAAAAAAAAAAACTGTCCATGA
>NC_061852.1:5832490-5834990 GCF_019202785.1 Penaeus chinensis | reverse complement strand
ATTGAAAAGACCTGCTGGTTTCCTGGGGCAACTTTGGACCACAATTTCCACCGCGCTGGCTCACTCAACTGAACATTTGATTTTTAATAAATATTTTACCGAGGCTCCACGTGCAAGGTTTGCCAAGACATGATCGGTCCCAAATAATATTTTCATCACGTTTTCGTCTATAGTGTGTGTATATATATAAATATATATATATATATATATAAAAGCATCAAACTACATAATGATGATGATAATGCTAATGATAATAATCATAGTAATGATAATAATAATAATAATAATGATAATAATATTGATAATAATAGTAATAATAATAATTATAATGATAATAATGATGATAATAATAATAATAACAATAGTAATAATAATAATAACAGCAACAATGATAATAATAACAATAATGATAGTAATGATGATAACAAAAAGATGATAATGATAAAGATAATGAAGTTGATAATGATGATTACAATAAAAATGATAACAATGGTGAAAATGATAAAAATGATAATGAAAATAACAATGATATTGATAAAGATAATGATTTATATATATATATATATATATATATATATATACATACACACACATATATGTATGTATATATGTATGCATATATAATAAGTTATAACACAACAGTGCATGTGTATGAGTAAATGAGATACGTAGATGGGTAAAGAAATATATTTTGTGTTTTAGACAGAAAGGCACAATGTGTGTGTGTGTGTTTGTGTCTGTGTGTTTCCTTTGTTCATCTTGACTCTTGCAGATAGATAGATAGATCATTAGATACCTAGCTAGATAGCCAGGCATACTGATAGACGGATAGATAGATCAACTGATAGATAGTCGGATAAATAAAATAATAGACAGATAGATAGATGGACAGATGGAAAGACAGGTAGATAGATAGACATCTAGATAAACAGTAGATAATTAGATAGAGAGGTAGACTGAAAGATAGATAGAAAGATAGAAACATAGATAGAGAGACATACTGATGGTTTGATAGATAGACAGAAAATTAAGTAGACAGGTAAACAGACAGTCAGACAGACAGACAGTCGGATAAATAGATAGATTAGTAATTAGACAGACATAAAAATAGACAAACAGACAGAGAGATAGGTAAATGAGCAGACAGAGCAATGGACAGACAGGCAGACAGATAAATTAATATACAGACAGACAAACAGATAAATTAATAGACAGACAGACAGACAAACAAACAGCCAGTCAGCCAGACAAACAAACAGACAGCCAAGCAAACACACAATCAAGCAGACAAGAAATATAAAGACAAACAAACAGACAGACAGACAAGCAAACACACAATCAAGCAGACAAGAAATATAAAGACAAACAAACAGACAGACAGACAAGCAATCAAACAGACAGATAAGCAAACAAACAAACAGACAGCCAGACAGACAAACAAACAGCCAGACAGACAAACAAACAGCCAGCCAGACAGACAAACAAACAGCCAGACAAACAACAAACAGCCAGCCAGACAGACAAACAAACAGACAGACAAACAAACAGCCAGCCTGACAGACAAACGGAAAGCCAGACTCATAAACCCTCTCCTTGCCACCTCCCTCACTACGGTCGGCTGAATCTCGCCTTCATCCTCATCCTGAGTTTCGTACCCTATGCAAGATGGAAGCAACCTGTGCAGGGTACTTGTGGACTGATGTTACCGCTTGGGATTATCAATTTGCAACTGCAGAAGGTTGCTGAGAGTACTTAGACTCTCGAGCTTATGCTTGGTCTGTTTCTGGTTGTGTGTATGTGGGTATGTTTGTACGGGTGAGGGTGTGTGTGTGTGTGTGTGTGTGTATGTGTAAGGGGGGAGGGGGAGGGGGGAGTGTGTGTGTGTGTGTGTTTACGTAGGTGTCTTCAGTGTATGTATGCATGTATGAATGTATTTATGTATGTATGTATGTATGTATGTGTGTTTGTGTGTGTGTGTGTGTGTAAGCCTGTTTGTATGTATGTATGTATGTGTGTTTGTGTGTGTGTGTGTGTGTAAGCCTGTTTGTATGTATGCATGTCAGTCAGTCAGCCAGTCTGTTTGCCTTTTTTCCCTTTTCTTTGTATACCAAGTCATGATACGAATCTGAAAGCAGTTTATGAATAAGTTAGATTGCGTCCCTCAAGGACACGCAGAAACGTTGGTTACATATGCAGCAGTTCAAATAATGGCTATGCGGTAGACCAAATCGCTTTTACATATGTAGTTTTCCAAAACGTTTGTTAGATATATAGTAATCCAAAACGTTTGTTGGGCATGCAGTAATCCAAAACGTTTGCTGGATATGCAGTAATTCAAAACGTTTGTTGGATAAGCAGTAATTCAAAATATTTATTGGATATGCAGTAATCCAAAACGTTTACTGGATATGCAGTAATTTAAAACATTTGCTGGATAAGCAGTAATCCAAAACGTTTAATGGATAAACAGTAATCCAAAACGTTTACTGGATATGCAGTA
>NC_061852.1:5809990-5824990 GCF_019202785.1 Penaeus chinensis | reverse complement strand
CTTCTCGTCCTCTCTTTTCCTCTCTTCCTCTCATTCTCTCGCGCGCCATCTATCGGCTTTAAATATGCTCAGAATAGAATAAAAAACACTAACATGACCTTTCATATGACACTTCTTCTCCCCTCTTCTCTCTCCTCTTTTCTTCTCTCTCTATCCCTGAGACGGAGGAGAAATTGAACAATGGCGAGGAATAGGAAAAGAAAGAAAGAAAGAAGAAGAAAAAAAGAAGAAAACATTCACCAAACGGATAAGGCGAAAAGTAGAGGAATGGAATGGAAGGTTGGATAAAGAAAGGAGGAAGCAGGGAAGAGGAAGGAAAATAAAGACAATGAAAACTAAAGAGCGAAGTAAAGAAGGACGTAAAATAAGAATAGGAAAGAAGAAAGAGAAGGTAGTAAATAAATAAAGAAGAGCGAAAAGAAAGGAGGAGGAAGAAGAAAAGAGAATGAGAAGGAAGAAGAAGAGGATGAAAGAAGGAGAAGGGAGAGTAGGAAGGAGAGAGAGGGGGAGGAAAGAAGGAAATGGGAGAAGGGAGGAGGGGAGAGGAAGAGGAGGTGAAGGAAGAGGTAAAGGAAAAAGGGGAGAAAGAGGGAGGGATGAGGAGGAATGAGGGGAGGAAGGAGGGTGAGAGAGGGAAGTGGAGAGGGGTAGGGGAGGAGGAGGAGGGGGAGCAGGAGAAGGAGGTGGAGAGGTGAAGGGAGTAAGAGTAGGAGAAAAGGAGGAGAAGGAGGAGCAAGAGGAGAGGAAAGAGGGAGGAGGAGGAGGAGGAAGAAGAAAAGAGACAGGGAGGAGGAGAGGGGGAGGGGGAGATGAAGGAGTGGGAGAAGAGGAGAGGGAAGAGGGGGGAGAGGAGAGAAGGGAGTGAAGGGGGGGGGGAGGGGGTCGCTCGGACACCGTCTCCCAAGGCTATTCAGCTGATATACGGTGATAATAATACCGGGTTTTGCATTAAGACGAGTCGCGGAGACGAAGACGGGGGGTGGGGGGGGGGGGGGGGACGGTGAACATAGTTCGGCCAATATCAAGGGTGAAAAGGATGAGGGAGGGATAGTTGCTCTTTCTATAACTATCTATCTGTCTATTTTTCTATTTTCTCTCTCTCTCTCTCTCTCTCTCACTCTCTCCCTCTCTCGCTCTCTCGCTCTCTCGCTCTCGCTCTCTCTCTCTCTCTCTCTCTCTCTCTCTCTCTCTCTCTCTCTCTCTCGCTCTCACTCTCTCTCGCTCTCGCTCTCTCTCGCTCTCGCTCTCTCTCGCTCTCTCGCTCTCGCTCTCTCGCTCTCGCTCTCTCTCTCTCTCTCTCTCTCTCTCTCTCTCTCGCTCTCTCTCGCTCTCTCTCTCTCTCTCTCTCGCTTTCTCTCTCTCTCTCTCTCTCTCTCTCTCTCTCTCTCTCTCTCTCGCCCTCTCTCTCTCTCTCTCTCGCTCGCTCTCGCTCTCTCTCTCTCTCTCTCTCTCTCACTCACTCTCTCTCTCTCGCTCTCTATCTCTCTCTCTCTCTCTCTCTCTCTCTATCTCTCTCTCTCTCTATCTCTCTCTCTCTATCTCTCTCTCTCTCTCTCTCTCTCCCTCTCTCTCTCTCTAGGATAAACTTCACGTACGTGGACACAAAGGCACTGATTCATCTGCGCTTGACTAAAGCTTCAATATCGGTCACTGTCTCTCTTCTCATTTTCTCCTTCTCTTTTTTCTCTTTTCGCTTTCTGTTCTTCTATCTTTGGTGTAGTTAAGAGGCTTGGGAGAGGAGGAAGGGGAGAAGAAAGGAAGTAGAGAGGGAAATAGAGAGGAGAGGGAGAGAGGGGGTCATTAAAACGATGGATAGATTGAGAGAGAGAGAGAGAGAGAGAGAGAGAGAGAGAGAGAGAGAGAGAGAGAGAGAGAGAGAGAGAGAGAGAGAGAGAGAGAGAGAGAGAGAGAGCGTATGGAAGAGAGAGAGAGAGAATGAGAGAGAGAGGAGAAAAATAATAAACAATCTCCCTCTCTCTATCGAATTGTACCTCATTATCTGTATTCATATTTATGTAAACATATTGATCTATCTATCTGTTAATTTATCTATCTAATTATCTAGCTATCCATCCATTCATCTGTCTGTCTGTTTATCTCTCTATCTCTCTATCTCTCTATCTCTCTATCTATCTATCTATCTATCTATCTATCTATCTCTCTCTCTCTCTCTCTCTCTCTCTCTCTCTCTCTCTCTCTCTCTCTCTCTCTCTCTCTCTCTCTCTATATATATATATATATATATATATATATATATATGTACTTACCTGTCATTCTACATACATTTTTGCATCTATATATGTATCAATGAACGTATGTATATGCATTAAGAGAAATGAAAACAAACATATACCCACAGACAGACAGAAAAGATACATCACAAACAGACAAACAGACAAACAGCTAAATACACAGACAAGTTAACAGATAAAAAAACTCAAGCGAGATAAGAGCACAGACGACCCCCTCACTCGCTTACAATGTTAACAAAAACACGCATTCACAGCCTTCTTTGGCTATCACAGAAACCAGCGCTTTGATCTGCCGAAGGTGTGCCGACTCTGAGCTCGGCATCCCTCTAAAGGCGGGGGTTGAGACGTGTTCTAGACACGTAGATGGCTTTGTGAATGTCGTAGGTCGGTGGCGTTAATTCTGATGATGTCGTGGGTATGTGTGTTTGTGTTGATTTTTTTTTTTTCGGGGTTATATTAGACACGCGCAAGACCTCAATATATGTTGCTGTAGTATAATTTTTTTTTCTTCATTTATCTATTTTTGGCACGCGTAAAACTGGATGGATGTTGTTTTTTTTTTTTTTTTTTAGTTAACGCGGTTAATCTAGGTTAATTCTGACACGCACATTTTCTCGTGGTGCTGCGTTCATTGTGGTTCATTTTGACATGAGCAAAATCTCATGATCTTCCGTTCATTTTGGAGTAATTCTGACACGCTCGGAACCTCATAATGTTATATTAATTTTGGTAATCTTGATACGCTCAAAGGATCGCTATATTGTATGCTGGTCAGGCCTGGTATTTAATATTCACGTATTTCAGGTTTTAGCGATATGATTTGAAGGTTTGAGGTAGATTTAGAGTAAACTGGATTTGGTTGCGTAATTAGGGATAATGAGAGGTGTATGTGTGATATGCTTTCCTAAGTAATCGATTCATAGGTATGAATTCAACCTATGGTTTTCAATTAATACAAAATCCCTTCTTCCCTCCTTCCCTACCTCCCATTCTTTCTCTTTCAACCCCTATCCCTCGTCCCTCCCTCCCTTTCACCCTGTCTCCTTCCCTCTCACCCTCTCTCCTTCCCTCATCCCACTTTTCCACCCTCCCTCCTTTCCTTCTATCCTCCCTCCCTCTCTTCTTCAATTTCCATCCCCTTCCTTCCTCAGCTCCCTCCCTTCCTCCCTCCCTCCTTCCCTCACACCCCTCCTCGCTCCATCCCCACTGAGGCAATCGTGGCTAAGATCTGTCACTTGTTCTCGCTTGCCGGCAGGATGCATGCTTTGTCCGGCCTGCGTGAGAGGAAGATTTGCAGCCGTACGTATCTCACTGTTGCAATCTTGCAGGGTTCGTGTTGCAATCAGCCGTCACTTATTATCATCACTCTATTTTTTTTCTTTTTTAAACAAAAGCGCGCGGTTTTCCAAGGGCTTTACGGTTTTCCTCCGACGCCCGTAAATCATCCGGAGAAAAAGAGGCTGAAGATTTGTCGGACACGTCCTGGCTTCTAAAATGGATTCAGGGATTTTGCTGTATCGAACAAGAGGATAAATTAGACATGTATATATATATATATATATATATATATATGTATATGTATATGTATATATAAAGAAAGAGAGAGAGAGAGAGAGAGAGAGAGAGAGAGAGAGAGAGAGAGAGAGAGAGAGAGAGAGAGAGAGAGAGAGAGAGAAAGAGAGAGAGAGAGAGAGAGAGAGAGAGAGAGAGAGAGAGAGAGAGAGAGAGAGAGAGTGAGAGAGAGAGAGAAAGAGAGAGAGAGAGAGAGAGGGAGAGAGAGAGAGAGAGAGAGAGAGAGAGAGAGAGAGAGAGAGAGAGAGAGAGAGAGAGAGAGAGAGAGAGAGAGAGAGAGAAAGAGAGAGAGAGAGATAGAGAGAGAGAGAAAGATAGAGAGAGAGAGAGAAAGAGAGAGAGAGAGAGAGAAAGAGAGAGAGAGAGAGAGAGAGAGAGAGAGAGAGAGAGAGAGAGAGAGAGAGAGAGAGAGAGAGAGAGAGAGAAAGAGAGAGAGAGAGACAGAGACCGACAGACAGACAGACAGATAGATACAATATAAATTAATTTATGAGGCATGAATGGCGGTAAGAGGAGGTGGAAGGAAAGGAGGGGAAACAGAGAAAAGGAAAAAGAAGGTAGAAAGAAAGGGAAGAGAAGCAAGGGAGAGGATGAGAGAGAAAAAGTAAAAGACAGAGATTCTGGGAATAGGAGGTGATGAAGAAAAGAAAGAGAGGAAGGCAAAAAGGAAGAAGGGAAAAAGTGATAAAGATATGGGTCGAAGGAAGGAAAGAAAGGAAGCCAAAGAAAAGGGAAAGAGGGAAAGAGGGAAGAGAAAAGGGGGGCAAGGAGTATGAAAGGAAAAAGAAGTAAAGGAAGATGGGAAGGGAAAGTGGGGAGTGAACGAAGAGAGAGAAACAAGAAAAGAAGGAGAAAAGAGCGAAAAAGAAAGAAAAAGGGATAAAAAAAAAAAACTAGGAGAGAGAAAGAGGAAGGAAAGAGCAGGATTGTATTTAAGATACCATTAAAGATAGAATATTATCCCCTCCCCCTCTATACCCCTTCCTCCTTTCCCCTTCCTCTCCGCTCCCCTCCTCTCCCCACTCTCTTCTTTCCTTTCCCTCCCTTCCCTCCCTTTTCCCCTCATCCTCCATCCCCCCTCCTCCCTCCCCCCCCTCTCCCCTCCCCTGCCCCCCCCCCCTTCACATCGCATCCGGCTTCCTAATATGCCGGTCAAGGTTACGTCACGTGATTGTCGTTCTTTCCCTCCCTCTCCCCCTCCCCTCCCTCTCTCCATCTCTCACTCCCCTGCCACAACCCTCCCTCTCCCCCTCCCCTGCCATCACCCTCCCCCCCCTGCCATCACCCTCCCTCTCCCCTCCCCTCCCTCTCTCCCTCTCCCCCCCTGCCATCACCCTCCCTCTCCCCTCCCCTCCCTCTCTCCCTCTCCCCCCCCTGCCATCACCCCCCCCCCCCTCGCCAACCACATCCGGGTCCCCAAGACGCCATACGGGGTTACGACCGTCGTCTTGGGTCACGCGATGGTCGTTTCCCCCCCCCCCTCCCCTTCCCCTCTTTCCCTCTCCTTTCAATCCCTTCCCCTTTACTCCACTCACTCTCTCCTCCTCCTCCTCCCCTGCCCCTTTCCCTCGTTCTCCCTTTCCCCTTCCTTTCTTCTCCCCCTCCTTCCCTTTATTCTCCCCTTCTCCTCCTCTCCCTTCCATCCCTCCATCCCCCCCTTTCTCTTGGGTCACCCCTCCCCCCTCTCTCTCTCTCTCTCTCTCTCTCTCTCTCTCTCTCTCTCTCTCTCTCTTTCTCTCTCTCTCTTTCTCTCCCCCTCTCTCCCGCTCCCCCCCTCCCTCCATCCCCCCTTCTCTTGGGTCACCCCTCCCTTCCCCCCCTCGCCCGCTCCCCCCCCTCCCTCCCCGCCGAAGGAAAAGCGGCCGGCGACTCGTAAAACGGCCCGGGGCAAAACTCGTAAAGATTTATGTACATCGGAAGAAGAGGACGAGGAAGAAGAACAGGAAGAAGAAGAGGAAGAGGAAGAAGAACAGGAAGAAGAAGAGGAAGAAGAACAGGAAGAAGAAGAGGAGGAAAAAGAGGAAGAGGAAGAAGAACAGGAAGAAGAAGAGGAGGAGGAAGAAGAACAGGATGAAGAACAGGAAGAAGAAGAGGAGGAGGAAGAAGAACAGGATGAAGAAGAGGAGAAGGAAGAAGAAGAAAGAAACGAAGGTGGAGAAGAAGAAGAGGAAGAGGAAGGAAGAGGGAGAGGAAGAGGAAGAGGAAGGAAAGAAGAAGAAGAAGAAGGAAAAAGAAAAGAAGACGGAGAAGAATAAGAGGAAGAGGAAGGACGAGGAAAAGGAAGAAGAAGAGGAGGAGGAAGGAGATGAAGAAGGGGAAGAAGAGAATGGAGAAGAAGAGGAAGAGGAAAAGGAGAGGAAAATCAAGTAGAAGAGGAGGAAGAAAAAGAGGAAGGAGGAGAAGAGGTAGAAAAGAAGAAAAAGAAGAAGGATAAGAAGCCGGAGTAAAAGAAAGAGAAGACGGAGAAGAAGAAGAAGAAGATGAAGAAGAAGAAAAGGAAGAAGAGAAAGAAAACGAAGAGAGAGAAGAGAAGAAGGCGAAGCAGACGAAGAAGAAAGAGAAGAAGGAGATGAAGGAAAGGCAAAAGAAGAAGACGATGAAGACGAAGGAAAAAAACATGTTCCTTCGAACTGCAGATTTTTTTTTTTTTCAGTTGCTTCGTTGTTGAGTGTAAAGGAAGGTTACTATCCTCTCTTTCTCTCTCTCTCTTCTATGCTCTTTCTCATTATTTCTCTCCATGAGAAACCGAACACGCAAAAGAAAGAAGAAAGAAGGGAAAACCATGCAAAAAAAAAAAAGGAAAAAAAAGAAAAGAAAAAGAAAAGCACGCAAGAAAGAAAGAAAAAGGGAAATACGCAAAAGAAAGTACAAACTGGCAACTTTTCTGATTACGTCTGGGATGAAAAGAGAAAGAGGATGAGGAAGAGAGAGGGAGAAGAGGAGAGGAAGAAAGAAAGAGAGGGTGAAGAGAAGAAGAAACAAAGGAAAGAGGCAGAACACGCAAACAAGAAATAGAATGCATACTAGCAACTTTTCTGATTGCGTCTGTGAAGAAGAGAGGGAGAGGGAAAGAGAGGGAGAAGAGGAGAAAGGGAAGACGGGGAGAAGCGAGGGAGAAGAGCAGGAAAGCGAAGGGACGATGGGAAGAGGGAGAGAAAAGAGGAAGAGGGGAAGAGGGAGAGAAGAAGAAAAGATACGAAGAGAATAAATAAATGGAGGAAAATAAAAGAAAGGAAGAGAGGGAGAAAAGATGTATAGAGAAAGAGAAAGGAAAAGAAGAAGAGAAGCGAGGAAGAGAGAGACAGAAGAATATAAAAAAGAGAGGGAGAAAAGAAGAAGAAGAAGAGAGAGGGAGAGAGAGAGAGAGAGAGAGAGAGAGAGAGAGAGAGAGAGAGAGAGAGAGAGAGAGAGAGAGAGAGAGAGAGAGAGAGAGAGAGAGATAAAGAGGCGGAAAGAAAATGAATAAAGGGTGAGACGAGGAAGAAGGAGGAGAGGGCGAAGAGATAGGAGAGAAGATGAAGAAAAATAAAGAGCGAGGTGGGGAAGGAGGGAAAAAGATGCATAGGAAGAGGTATAGGAAACAATAAAAAATTAATATGCAAACTTGGAGAGAATAAGCAAACATAAAGAGGAAGACGAAAAAGTAAAGGGAAGAAGAAGAGGAGAGGAAGTAAAGAAATAAGAACAAGAACTGGAAGAAAATGAATGATAAAATATAAGAGACAAGAAGTTAAAATTCGAAAAAGAAATACGATAATACGACAGAGAAAGAGAAAGAAGGGAAGAGTTAAAGAAGAGAAGAGAAACATCCAGGAATCAGATAAAAAACGAAGAGACAAAAATCTGATTGAAAATTACTTGATAACAATATTGCATTCGCATGTTGCAATTTCTGTCATATATATTTTGATATTGCGTTTATTTTATGAGTAATTGGTATTTCTAATTATGTAATTGATTCCTTGTTTGTTCAGGCAAGAATAACATAGAGATAGACAGCGGTAGACAGATTGATAAACGGAGAGAAAGGGGAAGGAGAAAGAGAAAAGATGAAAAGATACTTAGAAATAGATGGGACGTAAAAGATAAAAAAAAGGAGAAAGCGAAACACGAGGCGGCGAGACAAGAGATAAAGAGAGGGAAAACGACAAGAAGAGAAGGAGAAAGAGAAAGAAAGGAAGAATGAAAGAAAAAAACAGAAAATTGAAAAAAAAAAGAAAGAAGAAAAAGAAATAAACGTGCACTCACACACACACACACACACACACACACACACACACACACACACCAGACTAAATACAAACCAGCACATGAAGGTGTTGAAAAAGCCGACGATCGCCTGGGGGCAACACTGCAACGATATGTGAACCTATCTTCGGCTCTGAAAACTCTACCCCGGGGTCACCTTAACCCGAGACACAGGCTTACATGACCCCGTTGACCTAGCTCTATTGATACCCTTAGTTGGGTCATTCTTGTACTCACCGGCATGGTCAGGTTGTTAAATACTGGAGTTCATGCTATAGCCCTTAAGGGAGGGAGGGAGGGAATAAGAGAGAGAGAGAGAGAGAGAGAGAGAGAGAGAGAGAGAGAGAGAGAGAGAGAGAGAGAGAGAGAGAGAGAGAGAGAGAGAGAGAGAGAGAGAGAGAGAGAGAGAGAGAGAGAGAGAGAGAGAGAGAGAGAGAGAGAGAGAGAGAGAGAGAGAGAGAGAGAGAGAGAGAGAGAGGGAGAGAGATCGTGGATAGAAAGATCGAGATAATCCTTGGTTTCCAAAGGGGGCATTAGGGGTGCGACAGGATGGCACTAGAAAACAGTTAAGAAGACTTCTTCGTGAGTCACTAGTTGAGAAGCTGATGTCCCTGCACGAAGCACACCCACCCCCCATTAACAATAACTATGAAGACAATGAACTATGTTACTATGGCAACTGATGAAATGTTGATTTACCCTTCCATATTATTTACACAACTAAATTACTAAATTATTTGTATTTAATCTTATTTTCAGATTGAAGCATAACCAGAAAAAGAATGAAATAAAAAAAATGTATGTATGTATGTATGAAGGGGGGGGGGGGCGCTAAGAATCCACCTAGATGCCAAAGGGGCACCAGTCTGAAAAGGTTTGGGAACCACTTGGTTAAATAGATAGACAGGCAGATAGATAGATAATAAGTATATATGTTTAGATAGATAAAGAAACAGATAGATAGACAGAGACAGAGAGAGAAAGAGTTAGAAACGGCGATTGATGAATACAGAGATAGATATTAAGAAAGATAAATAGAAAGATAGATAGATAGATAGATAGATAGACAGATAGATAGATAGATAGATAGATAAATAGACAGATAGAGAGATAGATAGATAGTGAGAGAGAGACATAACAGTGCCGACGCCTTTTCTAAATGTCTTCTGTATGAAAGGATTATCGTATTCTTTCGTATTCTTTCGTATTTCGTATTTCGTATTAGTGGTGAGGCGAAAGTTTTTTTTCTTCTCTTTCTCGTTCTCTCCTTTATCGTTTTCGATCTCCTTCTCTTGCTCTTGCTCTCCGTCCTTCCCTCCGTCTCTCTTCTTCTTTCTCTTCCTCCCTTTCTATCTACCTGTCTCATTATGTCTCCTTCCGTCTATCTGTCTCACTCTATCTCTGTCTGTCTGTCTGTCCGTTTTCTGTATCCTCTTCTGTCTATCTATCTGTCTCCCACTTCTGTGGCCCTCCGTCTGTCTGTCGGTCTGTGCCCCCTGTCTGTCTACTGCCCCCTCCCCCTACTGTGGCCCTACGTCTGTCTGTTGGTCTATGCCCCCTGTCTGTCTACTGCCCCCTCCCCCTACTGTGGCCCTACGTCTGTCTGTTGGTCTGTGCCCCCTGTCTGTCTATCTGTCTCCCCCTTTATGACCCTCCGTCTGTCTATCTGCCTCCCCCTCCTGTGACCCTCCGTCTGTCTGTTGGTCTGTGCCCCCTGTCTGTCTATCTGCCCCCCCCCCCTTCTGTGGCCCTCCGTCTGTCTGTTGGTCTGTGCCCCCTGTCTGTGTATCTGTCTCTCCCTTCTGGGCCCCTCCGTCTGGCTGCCTGTATTCATTTGTCTGTCTGTCGGTCTGTGCCCCCTGTTTGTCTGTATGTGTATATCCCCCTACGTCTGTCTGTCTCTTCCCTCTGTCCGTCTGTCTGTCTCCTCCTTCTGCCTGTCTATCTGCCTCTCCCTTCTGTCTGTCTGTCTACCTCTATAAACCCCATGGTCGGGGGCTCATAAATAAGGATCGACCCCAGAGAAGGATTAGCTGTTGAAATATATATGCAAAAAAAAAAAAAAAAAAAAAAAAAAAATATGTATATTCACAGACATATTTTTGTTTGTGTTTGTCTCTCCGAAGATAAGGGCAAGAAGCACGAGCATTTTGCTTGGAGGAAGGAAAGATATCTAGCGAGTTATACGGCAACAAGAGAAGGGGAAAAAAGAAGTAAATGATAAGAAGCAGAGAGAGAGAGAGAGAGTTAAAGAGAGAGAGAGATAAAGAAAGCGAAAGATAGACATAGATAGATAGAAAGAGAAATAGAGATAGACGGATATATATATATATATATATATATATATATATATATATATATATATAAAGAGAGAGAGAGAGAGAGAGAGAGAGAGAGAGAGAGAGAGAGAGAGAGAGAGAGAGAGAGAGCAGGGATAGAGAGAGAGAGAGAGAGAGAAAAGAAGAAAATTTCAAGAAAGAATGAGGTCCTTATACATATTTGCATATTTTGAGATAGGGTGTCCAAATATTTAAGCTCCAGCGTTTGTATACATACTTATCATGTTCTATTTGTATGTTCAGTGTTATCTTGTGTAAGTGTGAGTGTGTTCGTGTGTTGACGAGAAACGGCGCCCCCGGCATAATTTTGAGTGTATATGTACGTATATATATGGATGTGTATGTGTCTGCATACCTCTTTATATCTTTATGTATTTCTATATTTATTCATATATCTTCTTCAATATATATCTATATATCTACCTACCTACCTGCCTTCCTGTCTACTTACTTACTCACCCATCTATCTACCGACCTATCTACCTATCTACCTACCTATCAATCTAATTATGAATTTCCATTAGTAAAATCATCAGAATTTTTTACAGCGCTCACGTACAATGTCTTCACACACCATAAAACATCAAAGTAATTCAGCTTTAGCATTAAAAAGAGAGAAAAAAGGAGACGGAACACTTAGCTTTTAACATATATCAAGTTATATATCCTGTTACACGTAATATTCCTTCCATAATGGCATATATATAACTGCATATTCTTTTGGCTATTGGATTTTTCTTCTTCGAACTGCGTTAGCATTTCATTTGTCCGTATTCATTGGCTTTTTATTTGTGAAGAAAGAGAGACAGGGAGAAAGATAAAAAAAAAAAAAAAAAACAAAAAAAAAAAAACAAGAGGGAGAGAAGATAAAAGAAACGAAATTAGGGAATGGAAAAGAAGACGAGAAAAATTAAAATGAAAGGAAAAAAAGAGCGAATGAAAGGAAACAGAGAGAATTAAAAAAAAAAAAAAAAAAAAAGAATGAGAGAAAAAAAGAGAAAAACAAGAGAGGAAGGGAGGAAGAGGAAACAGAAAACGGGGAAGAAATAGAAAAAGAGTAAGAAAGACTGAGAACATGAGAAAGCATGAGAGAACGGAAAGGAAAACGAGCAGAAAGCAGGGAAAAGAAAACGGAAAGGCGATGAAGAACTAAAGAAAACGGGAGGAGGAAGGGAAGCCAAAGCAAACAAGGGCAGACGATTCTTTCTTCCTGGCTCTGTGTTTGTGTCTTCGAGAATCCTTTCTTCTGAAATTTGCAAGAAATGAGCGCGTGAAAACAGACAGGGGAAAGACACGTAGAAAATTTGCGAAAAACAAACGCGTTTTCGCCCGGCAAACAACCCCTCTAGTTAATGAGCTAATTTGTTTGTCGCTAATTATGCAGTGCAAAATTTCATTTTTTTTTCTTCTTCTCAAACTTAATTAGAATGTGATGATAAAGTTACACTAAGAAGTGCATATTGTATTTTATTTAAGATCGGTAGCTCAGAGACTAGCGAATAGGCTGAAGTGATATATGCGAAGAAATATTCCTTTGAAAGAAATGTTTATCAAACACACATGTATGAATATGTTTACACACACACACACACACACACACACACACACACACACACACACACACCTGCGTCAGTCTTCCGTCCACGAGGCAAAATCAACAGGAAAAAGACAACATACAAAGCCATGTCACGCCAGAACACCGTACTTTTTATTCACTGTCCACGTGTCAATAGCACGCAGAAAACATGTTTGGAATACGTACAGGTACAATATCAGGTAATTGTTTTATTTGTAGAGATGCTTTGATGTTTAGTCTTATTGTTTTTCCTTGAAGTCTGGGGTAGTGTTCAAATATCTGCTTAACTGCATGCGCATCTGGGGATCCTGGTATCTATTTATCTATTACATGTAAGTATAGCTATCTATTTCTGTGTTCATTTATCACTATATCAGCCTATATGTACAATGTTTCATTATTATTATGATTATTGTTATTATGATTATTAATATTATTTTACATCGACACTGTCTCTCTATCTTTGAATTGGTTTGTCAACCTTTTAAAAATATTTGTGTCACTATCATTCGTCAGTATCAGTATTTATTTTATTATTATTATTATTATTATTATTTTTTTTTTTTACAAGGCTGGGGAGGGGGTTGGCGGGGAAGAGTAACTGGGTAATGGAGGGGATGGAGGAGGAGAGGAAGAATCTAAAGTTGAAATTCCTGATGCTTCATTAATACAGGATCAAAGTCAGGGTGGTGTGGATGCGTGGGTGTTTTTGAAAACAGAGAATTCCTCGGGGCCTCTCTCTCTCTCTCACTCCTCTCTCTCTCTCTCTCTCTCTCTCTCTCTCTCTCTCTCTCTCTCTCTCTCTCTCGCTCTCGCTCTCGCTTTCAGTCTGAACTTCTCTTTCCGTCGGTCTCTCTCTCTTTCTCTCCCTCTCCCCCCCCCCCCCCCCCCCCCCCTCTCTCTCTCTCTCTCTCTGTTTATATATGGACTGTATACATACATACATACATATATATATGTATATATATATATTCTCTCTTTTATTTATGATAACGAAGAGTTCCTTACCACAAACTTTAAGTGGAGCTACCTGGTTATATGTACCTTGTGTCTATTTATCTATCTATCTGTTCATCCATCCATCTATATATTTGTCCATCCGTCCATCTATATATCATTTCATCCACCCATCTATCTACCCATCTACTTACCTATATATCTATCAATCCATCTACTTACCTACCCCACCTCCCACGTGGTATACATTACAAATAAAACGCCCCCCCCCCCCCCCCAAAAAAAAAAAAATCATGCATATCTCCCAGTCTGCAACATCCCAGTCATCTCAACCCCCCCCCCTCCCACCCACTCACCCGCCCACCCGCCTACCGAGAGCCGATATACCCAAACCTGCCCGCCTTGCCAACCGCCATGCACTTCCGAGAGATAAAGTCACGTAAGGGATTAGCGAAGTTGCAAAATCATCGTGCAAGCGCCATGCAACTAGGATTCTCTCTCTCTCTCTCTCTTTCTCTCTCTCTTTCCCTCTCAATCTTTCTCTCTCTCTTTCTCCTCCCCCTTTTCCCATCCCCTCCCTCTCTCTCCCCCCCTCCCCCGTTCTCCCTCCCTCTCTCTCCCCACTCCCCGTCCTCCCTCCCTCCTTCCCCCCCACCCCCCTCCACCCACCCTCTCTCTCTCTCTCATGATTTCGGATGTAAATGAATTAACACAGGCCTCACCCACGACGCCGACGCTCATTTGTATGTTAATGTCTAATCAGTTGCTGTAAGTATGAGGAGGAGGAGACACTATCGCGGGGCAGGCGATGCGTTGCTTAGGCCGAGGCTGTTGTTGTTGCTGTTTTTGCTTTTGTTGTTGTTGTTGGTGTTGTTATTGTTGTTGTTGTAGCTGCTTTTGTTGTTGTTGTTCCTCTCGTTGTTGTTATTGTTCCTGTTATTGTTGGTGTTGTTGCTTATGTTATTGTTTTTATTATTGTTATTGTTGTCGGTGCTGCTGCTTATGTTATTGTTTTTATTATTGTTATTGTTGTCGGTGCTGCTGCTGTTTTTGTTGTTGCTTTTCTTATCGTTGTTGTTGCTGTTACTATTGTTGCTAAATTTCATCGATGCGCAAAGCTATCATGAAAGTTGATCATTATGTTAAGCTGGGACAATCTTTAAAGTTATTAAGAGTAAGGTTACTAAATATTATTTTAATAATGTCAACAATAGAGGAAATAGTAGGCCGTACAAATAAATCATAAATGAAAAGTAATATAACACCAATCAAATACTTGAGAAGCACATAAATATATGCACAATATAAATCATTCATCAATATTGTTATATATTGCCATGCAAAAGTAGGCCTACTCTGTTTTAAATTTTATATTAAATAATTATATGAAAGAGAAACATGAGAAAATAATAGGAATCTTTAAGCCTGAGTATCACGTTTGCTTCAAAGAAACCTTCATTTCCATTCACAAATAACTATTAATGATTTTGTAAGGAAAAAGACAATTTGTTAAACAGGCTTCAACTTGGAAAGTAAATTAAGTAACAAATCTACTCCCTGAGCCTTTCACAATCCCCTTACCTAAAAATGCTTATATCATTTTTATTCTTAAAGAAAACATTATATTCACACATTAGTATGATGCAGGAAGAAATAAGGAACAAAGTATACATGGTTCTCCCGGGGAAATTATGTAGCTATCAAAACAAGAAAATACATACGAGGATTTTCTAAGATTGCAAACAAATTTACCTGCACAATGTTCATTGTTTACGAGCAAAAATTAACAAGAATAATACCACAAATCATTCTAAGGAAGAAGCAGGAATTTTGAAACATGCACAAATCAAAGTATTCATAAGATTTCATCTGTATGATTTCAGTTACAAAACAGAACCTTGCCGTTTACTATTATTATCATTATTATCATTATCATTATTATTATTATCATTATTATTATCATTATTATTATTATTATTATTATTATTATTATTATTATTATTATTATTATTATTTACATTATCATTATAATAATAATAATAAAGATAATAATAAT
>NC_061852.1:5782490-5789990 GCF_019202785.1 Penaeus chinensis | reverse complement strand
ATATATATATATATATATATATATATACACACACACATACATACATATGTACTTATATAGACAGACACATATCTATCTATTTATTTATCTATCAGTACACACATACACACACACGCATACACATATCTATCTATTTATTTATCTACACACACACACACACACACACACACACACACACACACACACACACACACACACACACACACACACACACACACACACACACAGTAATCTATTGTCTTTATACTGCGGATGAAACCCTGCCTTGTATGCCGATTTTTTCTTCGTTTAATTATCCCTTCATAAAACGAAATTAACGCGTTAACTTTTCTATTAGAATTTTTCCTTTTTTCGGAGCAGTACGCGTACTTTACTCAGTATGGCTAAATTTTCGAAATCTCTTACATAAAGCTTCATCTGCAATGCCAAACATTTGCAACAATTTTATGTCGTGTGGTTGGAGCATGGATGCTGTCGGGCGTACGAAAATCCACTGGGTCAAAGTGTCGTACCGCTTGAACAAAACACATAGAGCGTCGAGTGCCTCATCGGGTTTATACATGTTCAAGAAGTAATATGATTATTATAGTAATTGCGTTTTCAATATCTTGCATCCAACGTAACATCACATGCCTTAAAAATATGTTAATTGTCCGAGAAACAACTATTTTACTGCGTATGCATAAGTTACTTAATTGACTTCCACATTCCTACCATGATATATCATTATTTGTTAAAGTTATATTATTCACATAGGTGTGATGTTAACCATTATAAACGGTTAATGATAATACAATAATAATG
The DNA here is from genome assembly GCF_019202785.1 of Penaeus chinensis. Lineage (NCBI taxonomy): Eukaryota > Metazoa > Arthropoda > Malacostraca > Decapoda > Penaeidae > Penaeus > Penaeus chinensis. Next base: position 5,789,186 of record NC_061852.1, on the reverse strand, counting down.
ATGGCAATGGTAATGATGATACATTAATAATGAGAATGACAATGATAATAAAATGATAATGATAAACAGGACAATGATGTTAGCAATGACAATAACAATGAAAATTATTATAATAATGATAAGAGTAATAGTAATGATAATGATTATTATTGTTATTGTTACTATCATTATTATTTTTGTTATTGTTACTATCATTATTATTATTGTTATTGTTACTATCATTATTATTATTGTTATTGTCTTTATCATTATCATTATTTGTATTATTATCATTAGCTTATGGTTATTATCATGATTATCATTATCATCATTATTATTAGAATTGTATTTATCATCATTATTACCATATATCATTAATATAATTTATATGGAACCCAAAATAAATGGTAATATTCTAGCATCTGTGGATCACTTGCTGCCTATCAAAATATACCCACATTCGGATGTAATGGTCTGGCTGTGACTCTGAATTTCGACAGTGGTTATTCACCTATCTTCCTTTTGATAAACCACCTAAAACACATGTAGTATATTTATTATTCTTGTAAATTCGTGTTTCTTATTAAAAGAGTAATCGTAAACACTCTCTTGATGATAAATATATGTCGTGTAAAGAAATTAAAACGATTATTTATCACCCATTTTACATACTGTATTTTGAGCTTAGAAATAAACATTATACCTTTCCGTATAATCTTAAATCATTTTCACATGCGATTACTTATAAAATATGTTTAAGATACTCCTTAAATGACCAAAGAAAAAGTAATAAAATGAAATATTAGAAGTATTTGGTATTTTACCTATTCGGCAATGGACGCTGCCTAATAAATTTACACATTTAAATAAAAAAAAAAAAAAATCATCTTTATATGTACATCTTGAAATACATCATATTCCCCATAAAATACGCCTATATATACAGAATATGATTTTTTAAAATTCTCACTTTTTCCCAGAAATTCAGGCAAAAACAAACATAAAGACATTTATTAACTTCTCCATATATATTTTTAAACAATATTATAGCCACTTTAAATTTATGTAAAAACTTAAAACAGAAAACCTTCAATATATGCATAACTTGAACTGCATTACATTTCCACTAAACTTATATACAACATAAATCCCTTTATAGACACGCTCTCTTAACCACACCATAATCCTCATAAATTCAAGTACAAATACATTTTTTTTTTCATCCCCACACTTCCTCGCACCTTCTACTGCTACGAACAACATACCTGGAGCGAAAGTCAATATCTCAATCAAATAACAAGTTCTTTAAGATGAAAACTCAACATGGTTCTAACTTGTTCGGCTCTTCGTCTGTTTACATTGGGGTGCGCGGTTGCCAAGTATTAAAAAAAAAGTAGAATATATACGAGTCCATCAACGGAAGGTCTGGCAGTTGATGTAAAGTAGCAAGGTAGTCTGTATATTAACCAGGGTGGTTGGATAACTTCTGAATTCTCTTATTCGACTATTCGTTTTTTTTTTTTATATAAAAAGAATACCACCTAAAGTCAGTTTAAAGAAATGATAGTGATGGTAATAATGATAAAATTATTATGATAAAAATAATAGTAGTGGTAGCAATAATAGTATTAGCAATAGTGATAATAGTAATAATGATGATAATAGTAACAATAACGATAATAATAATGCTAATAGTGGTAATAATAATAATGATAATATTAATGATAATAATGATAAAAGTAATGATAATAATAATGATAGTGATTATGATAATGATAATAGTAATGAGAATATTGATAATAAGATAATGTTAATGATAACAAAAACAAAAATAATAATGATAATTATACTACTACTACTAATGATGATGATGAGGACAATACCAATAATGATAAAGATTAATAGTAACTGATAATTACAATAATGATGATAACAATAATAATAGTGATAATATTAATAATAATTATAATAATAATATCCATAACAAAATGCATAAACAAATTAGTAAATCAATAACTAAAGCTGAAAAAGCGAAACACATTTAATATCACCGTATATTAATCCTACCTGCTGATAAATTCAATAAAATTCAATCGGTTTCCTTGGATTCAATCTCACCCTCCACCTTTAGCTGTCAATTAAGGCAACCGATATTTTGTAATATACTTTCGGTTGTTATTGTTTTTTAATAGCATATTTTGTTGTTATTGGGTGAGATTGTTTTTTAATTCAGTTTATATACATGTTTGTTTTTTTTATTTTGTAATCCTCATGCTGTAAATTATTAATAAAACAAAATATAAATATTTGTAAAGTATATTCATAGCTGGATATTTGTGTATTTGTTTAATTTTATTTAGGAAATAATTATAAAAAATGTGGTTCTCTAAATGTTGTGAAGATGGCCTAAAACGTTAAATTCCTTACAATGGATTCAGTTTTTTTTTGTTACATGCTGAGTAGGGGTCTTAATCTATCTTTGTAAGGAGGTATATGTGCTTTTCCCTTTTCTTAAAAATAATTCTTTATGTGTGTGTGTGTGTGGGTATGTGTGTGTGCGTGCGTGTGTGTGCGCGCGTGTGTGTGCGTGTATGTATGTGTGTGTGTGTGTGTGTGTGTGTGTGTGTGTGTGTGTGTGTGTGTGTGTGTGTGTGTGTGTATGTTTGCGTCTTTCTGTCTCTCTGTCTGTCTGTCTCTAACCCTCTCTCTCTCTCAACATCTATTTATATTTCCCTTCCTCCCCCTCACACTCTTACTCTCTCTGATCCAATCAACTCCTCTTTCTCAACTGACGTTCCAGATGTATCTATTCCAGGTGACATAGATCCCCCTAAAAAAAAGAAAAAAAGAAAAAAAAAAGTGTTGAGATTTGTCCACTAATCTGAACACGTATAAACCTTGTCAAAAGCTGTGAAATTGGTTCACCGGCGATATGAAACGCTGTGGGAGAGAGTGCCACAGGATTCAAGCCCATGTTCTGTCAGGAAACAGGAAAGTTGAATGATTTTTATTTTGAACAACCCCCCCCCCTCAAAAAAAGAAAAAGAAAAAAGAAAGAGAAAAATGAAATGTCTTTTTTGTACTTAGCTTCTTTTTTTAGGTATTTATGTATAATTACGCTAAAGTTAAGTGTTTCAGTATTTGTTTATAATTATCTATTTACCTGTCTATCTATTTGTATATTTGTGTTCATGCATGTCTAACTCGGACTTTCAATTTTGCTCTATAAATAAAACAGGTTTTTAGGACCATAACTAGTGCTAGTATCTATTAAATTTATTGTCTAGTAAAATAAGACCTTTTTTGGAACGAGTCTCCGCTCCTTCCTTATCCCTATATCATACACAAATAGATTAAAAAGTGATAAAAAAAATTTCATATACATATAATATATTATTTATAATGCACGAAAAGATTCCTCTCTTTTTCTGTATAATTAAACGTATTTCCTATTAATACTAACGTCTCTCGCTCGTTAGTGTTTTACTGAGTTTAAGGTTACAAAAACACACCAAAAAAAGTATACAATCCCAAAATGAAGTTTGATCATGGATTAAGAAAAAATAATATGATGCCCAATTTCCACATACACAAGCAGTGCGCCTTTAAATACTTAATATTTTTTTTCTTACACATTTTTCATCTATGTACGTACATCTTGGAATGCACATACCGTACAGTGCACCTCTATACACATACACTGCCTAATTTTACATATGAATATATTGCAATTTTACAATCATGTCCACTCATTTCGTACATACATATCGTATCTTCATATACATACACTGCATGATCTTAACACTCACACACTTAACAAACAATATACAGTCTTTACACACGCACATTACACGATCCTTGCAAACGATAACCAAACTACTAGTATCCGTTTCACAAGAATAATACCTCCCGAGAGACCCATTATAAAGGGGTTTTATTGCTAATCAGAATGAGGTGCAATTACCTACAAAGCTATGAGAAACTCGAGATCATTATTACAAATGAAGGGTTATACGCCGCGGTACAAATGTGATACTATTACTAAACAAATACAACAACAATAGCAATAATAACAGCAATAAGAACAGCAATAACATTAATAACTACTGTAGTGGATAATCAAACTAGTTAGAGACGTTGGTTTCGTAGCGTGTTACCCAACTACAGGTAATGTTCACGTGGGTCTGGCGTATTTTGGTGATGACTCTCAGGTGATTTAAAAGTGATCCCGTAGTCACTATAAAAAGAGCAATAAAATAACATAAAAGGCGCATCCGAACACAACCAGTATACAAGACAGCATACCATACACTTACTTGGTAGAAGGTAACCCGCCACAGCACAAGAAGCACCAGTCAGCCAGCTTATAATCCAAAGGTTTGTCACGACACAAGATAAAAGCCTTTCTCTTTGACCGACCTGGCTTGACCTTTTATACTAGGGGCTTCCCGCGCTTGGTGATATTTTACCCATGCAGTTTATTTCAATTCTTAGATAGTGTGTGATGAGTTTAAAATAACCTTGAAAATACTCAAAATAAGAAGAAAATTAAATTATGCAAAAATAGGCACATAAATGAATGACAGGGAAGTATGAAAAAGTTATAGGGATCCGCGAGAGAAAACGGGAAAACACGAAGAGAAAAATAAGTGAGAAACACAGCTAAGGTGAATTAGTCGAAGGCAAATAGGCAAGAATAAGTCAATTTAAGCATAGAATATAAGGTAAGTAGTGTATAAGTAGTATTACGTACGGTAGAAATAGTGTAGATGTAGATCACGGATCAATGGGAAAGGTAAGTCAGAGGATATAAAAACACAGGTTTATTCTGATTAAAAGAGCAAAGACAAACACAGGAAAACAGCAAAGCCACGTCATCTTACAGGGTGGAGGAGTCCGTTGATTTTCTATAGAGATCTGTAACGTCAGGGGAACAGGCGACCCGAAAGCCTGCTACTACTGGTACGACTATTTCTATAACAATTACTATTAGTACTTGGACTAGTACTTGTACCCCTACCATACCACAACTACAAATACCACCACTCCTGCTATTACTATTACTAATGATACTATTACTGCAACTACTGTTTTTTTAGAATGGACAAGTCCCCCCAGTCTTCCACTTATGTCTATACCATCACTTAATTATTCATTTCACTGCTTCTACTTTTTCTGTTACTACCACCACTAGCACTGCTGCAGCTACTACCACCATCCCCACCACTACTAATAAACGTAATACATATCAAGCTAACACTAATATTAACTCCGAAATCGCAGTCTCGAGCGACCTAATGCAGCTTCGACAAAATAAACCATGAACATTGAGTGTACTTCCTCACCAAGCCCGCCAGGAGCCCGAGGCAAGCCAAATGCAAGCCTGAAAAAGACCCAACGCAAGTCAAGTGCAAACCAGATATAAGGCCGACAAGCCCGAACCAAGACCGGCGCGAACCAAGCCTCAAAAACACCAAAAGTAACCTTGAAAGACACCCAACACAAGCCGACGCAAGCCACAGGCAAACCCGATCGAAACAAAACTCAAACCAAGACAAGCCCTCCCCAAGCCAGATATGAACGAGCCCTACCACCTGGCAGTCCGACCCTGTCGCCCAACAACAGTCAATTCAGTAAAAGCTAATTCAATAAAGCGCCAAAAGAGGGTCCTGGGACAGCCAGACACGCAGGCTAGGTAAGTGCCAACTTAACCACGCGGGAAACTCATTCGACGCCGGGGTTGGCAGCCCTGCGCGATGCTCACTTGCTTCTCTTCTTCCTTTGGCTCGCAGGGGGGGGGGGGCACAAACACACAGACATATGTACACATACACATATGTATACACATATATGTACATATATACATATGTATACGGTACATATACATAGATGTGTGTGTGTGTGTGCATGTATATCAATATGCAGTAAATATGTATATACAGATACATATATATATACATATATACATACGTATATGCATGCATATGAATACTTATATATTTATATATATACATGTGTATAAATGCCTATGTGTGAATATATATATATATGTGCGTGTGTGTGTGTGTGCGCGCGCGCGCACACACACACACACACACACACACACACACACACACACACACACACGCACATATATATATATATATATATATATATATATATATATATGTATATAGATAGATAGACAAATACACAAATAAACAGACAGACAGACAGAGAAAAAGAGAAAAGGAGAAACAGACAGACAGACAATTAGAGAAACAGGCAGAGAGACATACACAAAATGAGACAAAGAAAATAGAGAGACGGTGAAAGAAAGAGAGAGAGACAGTGCCAAAGAAATAAAGACATGCACAAAGAAAAACAAAGAAATAGAAAGACAGTCTAAAAACAAGAAAAAAAAACAAGAAAAAAAAGAAACACAGACAAAGAGAGAGAGAGAGACATACACAAAGAAAAAACGTAGAGAAACAGTGTAAAAAAAAAAGAAAAAAGTAGAGAAAGAGAGACAGAGCCCGAGAAAGGGAGGCGGAGAGCTCCAGCCGACGAGGCCGCCAGACTCCCACGTGTCTCCTGAAGCCAACGGGACATCTGCGCCGCAAATGCAATAAGAGCAACCTTAAGTAACTCGAGTCAAAATCACATTCCGCATGCAAACTAGAAACACAATTTTTTTTTTTCTCTGATCTTCTCCCTCTCTTAATGAAGGTGGCGGAC
>NC_061852.1:5757490-5777490 GCF_019202785.1 Penaeus chinensis | reverse complement strand
TCAGTTTTTATATCTAGCCTTCTTCAGAATGTCCGCATTCATTCACCATCTATATGCAACTATGGTACGATCTGGCAGGTTTTTAGAACTACACTGAATTAAATTGGGATATTTATATCAAAATCAGATTGAAGACACGCAGATGCAAACATTTGAAGTTAGTTATTTAAATGATAATATAAAGGATTACTTTTAATTTCGGTTCTTATATATGAAATTGGCAATTATACTGCCATAATTACATATGAAAGAGGTTATAGAATGTATGAACCCAGTGTCTATTGTAATTTCCGATCAGACTGTCTTACTGTGCCGTAAAACACCAAACATTAGCATCGTCAGTTTTTAAAAGTGGGCTTCTCCGTTTTCCTTTTATTATACCCATTTTCTCTGATAATATTGTCGCTTTAAATCATAGTAGGAGTGTCAAAAATACACCAGTAAGATACATGCATATAGAACTTAGTTATTCAAATGCCTTTCTTTCCGTGTAATTTTTTACACAAATCTATGAAATGGAAGTTTAATGCAGTAAGAAGGCACCTTATCAAAAGCCAATGAAAAAGTGAGAGAAAGAGAGAGAGAGACCTTGCGGTACCTTCATATTTTTCTGTATAGATTGATCACACTTTTGTTGCCGCAGGTTAGCAGTTTAATTTGTTGATTAAGGAAAATACATCAGGCAAACAGACTTAGAAGTGATCTGGTAAAATATCGTGAGAGAGAGAGAGAGAGAGAGAGAGAGAGAAAGAGAAAGAGAAAGAGAAAGAGAAAGAGAGAGAGAGAGAGACAGACGGACGAAGTGAAAAAAAATGCAAATGACTCCCTATTAGACTTTAAAATAGATTACCCGTTATATATCTAACATTCAAAGACCTTAGACTATCACGTAAACATCAGAATTCTATTTTTCTCGTCTGCATGCCCTAAATTCTTCTTAAATTGGAACGCTGTCATAATGATGAAATACTCTAATATCTGTATTTTTATATTACTGACATTCACTTATCATAACCTAAAAATAAAAATAGCTCACTATAAGCATTGCGAAAAAAAGGAAAATAATGTTATAAGCTTTAGCAATTTATTTATTAATAATAATTGTAATTGTTACTGTTATAATTTTCAGTAATCAATCTACATCATATTATTCATTACTTCATTCATTATAATCTTTATCATTGTAATTACTTCACCATCGTGTCAAAAATGTATCAGACAAACAGATAGATATAGAAATTCGTCATTCACATGGTGATGCAACAAATGCTTACTTTAAATAGACCACAATTTGACCCGCGTTCGAGACTGTTCCATGTGTGGAATCACACGTAGGCCCATTTTTGCGTAAGATTTTTGTATTTATAATTTTGATTATTTATTTCATCTTTTAGTTTCTGCTTATATGGAAATTCAACGTAAACAGATAAGGGGTGGGGAAAGTTGCACATGTAAATGGACTATATAATCGATATGCGCTGCAGTTTCTATTTCTACCGAGTTGTTTCATAACTCAACGGAAATGACATTCCTTGTATCAAAACCATATCTAATTTCTTTAGAGATTAGCTTGAGTGTAGCAGTAATTCATTATCTATCAGAATTGAAATTTTGAAATAATTGTCTTCCTTGTGACGTTATCTAGATTACCAACAGTAGTTTTGAGATCAAATTTAAGACATAATCCGTGACTGAAAATTCGTTGATATAACTTCCCAAGATGAACATCAGTTTACAATTATTAGGGCTCAACAATAATAAAAAAAAAAAATGCAGCTCTTATAATACTTACTTTACCTGAGGACTTACCGGAATCTACAATAAATCTACAATAAATCTACAATAAATAGGGCAATTGAAACTTAAATTACTCTATAAAAAGCTTAAATAACACTACATTTGCAATAAATGTATACTCCACATCCTCAATGCTGTCGCTCACCCATCAGAAATGTCAAGAGAATTGTAACAATGCAAAAATATCGCTTGATTCTTGTTCCAGTTGCATGATTCTTTTTTGGTGTCATCAGTTTCATCGGTATTATATTTCAAATAAGTTTGAAGGATGATATCGAAGGTAAATATTTTTCTTTCTTTACTGAATATTATTTTAAATATGTGTTGCTTAACTGTAATAGTCATCGGTTAGAAAGTTATAAGCCTCTCTCTCTCTCGCTCTCTCTTTCTCTCTTGCTCTCTCTCTCTCTCTCTCTCTCTCTCTCTCTCTCTCTCTCTCTCTCTCTCTCTCTCTCTCTCTCTCTCTCTCTCTCTCTCTCTCCATGAAATGCCAGATAATTGTCGGTTGTCGGAGAGAGAGAGAGAACAACCTGAAATCCAAATAGATTTTGAACAATTACAAAACTTCACAATAAATAAATGCTATTTTGTTTTGTCGTCACCCACTTTATTATCATTTTTATTTTTTATTTTTATTTTATCTTGTGTATTCTATCCTACGTTTTTTTTTTTTTATTATATTCCTTCACATATATGTAGACCAGAAATCATAGTAGAAATTCGGTTAATGTGTACATGAAATGTTAAATTATACATATATGTAAATCTAGATAATTTAGATAAGTGCTATGAATGACTGAACTTATTATATATTCTTTAAAAGCTGGAGCCTTCATAACAGATTTCTGAATTCAGATATTACAAAATAAAAGTATGCGCGTCGAATGATCCCAGAACAACTGCGTTTATAAAGTTGAATCACTTAACTTTTTTTTATAAATTAGCAGTGATGTGTTCACATAATGCTCTTCAATAGAGTGCATATACTTGAACATGTCGCTGATTACGTTAAAGAGATAAAAAATTAACTTAGATAAAACATGAAATCAACGCAAATTACGCGCACGTCTTCACACAAAAGGTTCGCTTTTCTTTCAATGTATTTTTTTTTTTTTTTTCCAGAATGTCTGCATTCATTTAACATTTATATGCAACTGTGGAGCCATCTAACAGTTTTTAGCATCGCACTCAACAAAATTGGCCTGTCTGTATCAAAATCAGACTGAAGAAACACAGATGAAAACATCTAGTTACTTATTTAGATGATAATATAAAGGATTACTTCAAATTACTTCGCCTATAACGCAAGAGCGACAATCGAAAAATGGTTCGAGATTAAGCAGAAGCCTTTTCTTTTCGGTTCTTATGGATGAAATTGGTGACTTATTGTGAGAGAGGATATAGAATATATGAACCGAGTGTCTGCCGCTGTAATTTCCGACCCGACTGTCTACTGCACCGTAGAACACCGAAAACTAGCATCGAAGGTTCTCAAAAGTGGGCTTCCCCGTTTTCCTTTAAAATATACCCATTTTCTGTGATAATTTAAACGGGCGCAATATTAGAACTTTATATCATGATATATTAGAGTAAAAACCTGGCTAATCCTCCTCCGCATCATACAGAATCTGACGTTAGATTTTCCCAATCCGATTGGCTAAGCCTCCTCCTGGATTTGGTGTGGATAATGAGCTAATCAGCATATCACAATCAGCACGATCTCACTGGACCCGACGTCCCGATGAAATTCCAATCCGGGAATTACTCGCTAAGCACACACATTCTTGAAATGTTTATTATTATTGTTGTTGAAAAAGTAATCTATTTACAGAGCAGTGTACATGCCCTGCAAAAAGCTATCTAAACTGTCTATGCCACTATTTATGTAGAAGGCTGCCAATCAGACTGTATATGACTGAAGGGCTGTGCCATTGTGCTTATATTATATCATCTAGTTGGTAAAAGAAAAAAAAAAAAAAAAGTGTTGTTGATCGATATGGTACAGTTTTCGAGCAACAAAGTAAGTATTGTGTAAGTTTATGCAACTTGAGCGTCTTGAACATTTTGCAGTGATGATATGAGATTGGCTTTGCCTCTAACACTGCTTCCTGTACATAATGTATAGTGTACTGATATGTTGTATGTTTGTATGTCTATTTTCTCATTCTCATTCTCATTCTCATTCTCTCTCTCTCTTTATATATATGTATATATATGCATGTATGTATGTCTGTATGTGATTTCATTGTTTAGTTATGACTACGTTTATAGGCTTACATGCTTTTATGAATTACATACGTCTTTTAAAATATGTTTTTATCATTATGACAATAACACTGATGCCTCTCCTATACTTTTATCTAAAATTCAAAATGCTTTTCTTTATTAGATACGAATATACAATAATAATTTCTTTAAAAAGAAAGAATAGTGAAAAATAAAGTTACTCCACTATCTGTCCCATTTACTTAATATTTAAGTAACCTTAGAATGAGGTATTGTAAATTATATAAACTGGTTAATAAATTTGTAAAAGCATCGGCGTCATCATTCTAAAATAATAATAATAATAATAATAATAATACAATAAATAAATAAAATATAGTCAATAAACTGTTTACATATAAAAAGGACTGATGACTCACATAAAGTAAAGAAACGACTACTTTGTCCTCGAACATGGCGACCTAAAATATGATTTATTTCATACATGTGAACGTAATTGTCAACACTTTTACATAGTCTAGTCAAGCTACAAAGATCTCCTTTAAGTCCTTTTATCTCTTGTATAAGTTTTATTATTCATATGTCTCCTCTGTATTACATCATATTTTTCTTTATTATACATTTTTATTGGCATTTACACCTACATGGTTCAGTGGAAGTTGAATCACATAATTCATCTTTCTCTCCTGCCGCTGTATCGTTTTGAATACTTTCTTCTTCAAAGATTTTGTGTATGAAATGTTGCCTGAGGTTGGGGGAGTAAACAAAAATGAACAGTTATGAAGACTCTTCTCCTGCTTCCTTCCTCGATCTCTTGCTCGTTGTCGTTGTCCTATTTACGACTGTGTATCTTTTGTGCTATTATTTGTGATCATAAATGGAAGACGAATTGAAGAAAGCCATAAGTGGTGAGTAAAGTATCATATGTGTGCGTGTGATCCAGACAACTTTTAATGGCTTTTGATTCGGCTTTTGTATCAGTGTATTATCATTCATATTTCTCCTCTTATTATATCATATTTATTATATATTTTATCGGCATTTACACCTAATCCTACAGTGGTCCCGCACAAGTAAAATGTGTCGTAGTGTCGGGGAGATTCGACAAGTTTTACATCATACTGGGTAAATTAATGTTATGAATCTTCTTAGAATATTGGCTAATGATTGGAAGAGAGATCAACTTTAACTTTGTTAAATCACATCGTTCTTTCTTTTTCTCCGGTCTCTGGTCTAGGAACTCAGTCGAGAGTGGAGATGTTGACGGTGTGGCGACCGGGAGAGAACTGAGCCTCGTGCGAAGGTTCTCGAATGTGGAAGGGGCTTAGATGAAGTAAAATGTATCGCAGCGTTGGGGAGATGTTTGAAATTTTACTTAGTGTCGCCAAAGTTTAACATCTTACTGATACGTTCTTCATGATATATATATATATCTATATAAAATGGCATCAGATAAAATTAAAGTTGTTTTATTACAGCCATAACCACAAAAGAAATACAATTGAATGAATCTGAAACACACACACACACACACACACACACACACACACACACACACACACACATATATAAATCTATATGTATATAGACACACACATATATAAATCTATATGTATATAGACACACACACACACACACACACACACACACACACACACACACACACACACACACACACACACACACACACACATATATATATAAATCTATATGTATATAGACACACACACACACACACACACACACACACACACACACACACACACACACACACACACACACACACACACATTCAATTGTAAATTATATTTTTGTCTTACGTAATGCATTATCAATCTTAGTAAGGGTTAAATGGATTTCCTTTTCTTGTTTGGTTACACCTCAAGACAGCATCGTCGTCATATGGAACTCGACCGATTTGATTTGTGTTTGTGTCTGTTTGTTTGTACTAAAGGTATATTTGAAGACATTGATAAAGGGATATTGAGTACAGCAACGAATTTTATAATCCTTTTGACTGCAATGAATTCTTAACATTGGGATGCTTTAGCGATTTAAGGTAAACGACGTATCAAGACACGCCGGAAGTCATCACTACCCATGATCCCTTTCAGATCAATATCCTTGACCCATATCGCACCCGGAGAGCAACTGAGAATATCTATTTTACCCTCTTTCGGTGGCTCGTGGGCGGGCACGCTGTGTCTGGGTGAGAGGTGGGTGTCACTCTCATTAGCTATAGGTGTGATAAACTCACCTGTAACACTTAGGTAGGACTTGTGTCGGGTGGTGAGGGGGAGGGAATGGGGTGAGCTAATATGTCCATCGGTCTATTGTGGTATTTGTTTGTTTGCGTCTTCTTCCTCTTAGCATTAGTGCTTTGTAACGGGTATGGGGGAATGAGGATCGGGGGCAGTAGGGAGGGAAGGAAGGGTTCCCCTGTTCTCGGACTTTGCGTATGTCAGCAGCTGGATGCATGTTTGTTTGTTTGTGTGCTTCTTCGTCCTCTTATTCTTATTCTTATTATTGCTTTGGAGAGGAGGGGAGGGAGAGGGACACCCTTCAGGTGAGCTTGTTAGGCATCATTAGATGGACATTTATGGATTATGATGAATTAGGAGGGGTGATCACTCGTCTGTAACAGGGTCAATTATCGATTCAGTTACAAGTTCAAACATGATGAATATCGTGATGCGAGGGGTGAGGGGTGGGGGAGGGGGGTCATCTGCAGCCCTGGCATATCTTTGCGTATGTTAGCAGATGGACGCATGTTTGTTTGTCTGCGTCTTCTTCTTCTCCTTCCATGGTTATTTGTTATTGATTATGGCAGTTTCATTCATTGGGAGGGTTTATCACTCGTCTGTAACAGGGTAAATTATCGATCAAGTTACAAGTTCAAACATGATTAATATTGCGGTGCGGGGTGGGATGGTATGGGAGAGGGGGTGCTGATGGGGTAGGGTAGGAGAGGGGGGTAAAGTCATCTGTGGCATATTGTTTTAAAGAGGAGGGGGGGAGGAGGGGGGGTGGGAGGCTCATCTGTAGCACACCATTAGTTAATGATTTCTTGTTCCAATTGTTGATTATGATGATCACTTTAATTATGCCTACTTTCTGTTATGATGCGCCATGTACGACCGTAAGTTGTGCATGCCAGCCATCATTAACTATGGTTAATGATCCTGGTTATTGATTACGTCATTGGTTACGTCATTGATTACGTCATGGTCATTACCCTACTTTCACACTCATGTACGTGGGGTGAGTAGTTCTGTCCATCCTATGATAATCCCTTTAATTATGCCTACTTTCTGTTATGATGCGCCATGTACGTGCATGCTAGGCATCATTAATGATTCCAGTTATTGATTACGTCATTGGTTACCTTATTGATTACGTCATTAACCTACTTTCACACTCATGTACGTACGTTAGGTGAGTGGTTCCGTCCATCCATAGTCTACTCATATGCTGACAAGAACGATGTTAAAATGTAGGGCAAGAAATGAGTCCCATTTTTGCGTCACTTTGTCCATTTGACAGTTCTCACATTAAATTCAAGCAGTGAAACCTGGAGGAAGTTTACATAAGGGAAATAATCATGACAGACATTTTAATGAAACTATCATTTAAGATTTTACAGGGCTTATCTGCTCTCTCTCCCTCTCTCTCTTTCTTTCTTTGCCCCCCCCCCCCTCTATCTGGCATCCGACAGCTATGATACAATTCTAAAGCTTTAAATTGTGGCACTTCACATAATTGGCATATCAGTGTCAAAAATGTGTCAGACTAACAAATACACGTTGAAATTCATAATTCATATGGCGATGCAACAAATGCTCAAGTTAAATAGTGCATTAATTTAATGACAAGAGAAGATCGTCGAAATGGAGAAATAGTTAACGTAGGGATCTAGCAATCCTACAGACCCGCGTTCGAGACTGTTCCATGTCAAGTGTGGAATCACACGTAGGCCTATTTTTTGGGGAGGATTTTCTTTATTGTCTGAATTGCATTCATTTCATCGTTTTGTTTATGCTGCAATGCATTATAAAGGAAATTCAACATAAACAGAGAACGAAGTAATCTGAAATATTAGAATATAAACATTCCATGATTAATTGTCAAACAAGTATGTATATATATATATGTATATATATATATATCCAATATGCAGTTTCTATTTTGTTCTGATAAATTCAGCATTACAACTTTGAAATTTCTTAATGGAAACGACATCAGGAATGAAACTTTTCATAGTCTCAACATTTTTTTTTTCTTTCTTTCCTTGCACTGAGTCATTATTTATTTACTAAGGAGTCGTTTCATAACTTGACAGAAATGACAGTCCTGTAGCATATCAATATCTAAAAAATAAGATACAAACACATATGAGGTGCATATTGTGATGATTATATCACAGATTCGCTAATATGTAGTATTCAGCATCTGTTTTGAAATACAAATAAATGTTTACCTAGCGATATTGTCTCTATTATTATTAACATCAAGATTAAGTTTAAAATAAAACTAGCGATTTTTTCTTACTTATTGAATATATATATATATATATATATATATATATATATATACACACACACACACAATTAAATGGACTAAAAATAATGGCATCTCTCCTTTTTACTTTATCTGTTGACTTCTCGGTGTTGGAATCTACAAATAAATTACAGTGTTTAAGAACTTTGAGTCATACATAAACAACTAATACACCACATTTGCAAATACAAACCACATCCTCTAACTTCATCGCTGCCACTTCATAAATATCAAGTGAATTGTAAACTCAGTACAAAAATATTGCTTGATTATTGTTCACACACGCGCCTCATTTAGCCTTTATGAGTACTACCATAAGTATTTGAGAATAATAATCTACTTTTTTATGTTTTCGAGTATATCTAAGCTGCGTGTTGTTGATTCTGGACATACTCTTATTATATTTGCTTATTAATCAGAACATTTTGGCTTTTGGGCAAAGTCCGGGTATGAAGGACAGGAGAGAGATCAACATTATCAGTGATAATGGCAAGGGCGAACATGAAAACGATGATAAATATGATGATAATGACAGTAATACTAATGTAACAAAATGATAATCACATTTATGGCACGATACTTATTTAGCAAAGATAGCATCAATAACAATGGTAATGGTAATGATAACTATAATAACGATGGTGGTAATTTAAATAATATGTGCTACAACTAAATATTGTCATACTGTCTTCTCTTTTATTTTACTTTATTTCTTCACTTTCTTTTTCATATACTCAAGTAAACATTTATATAGAACAAGTGGCAATGAAATTAGTAGCTAGGTTCTCTGGATAAGCACATTTCCTAATTAGCTCTCTCATTATGAACTATAAAGCTCTCTCTCTATATATAAAATAGGTACAGTAACAAACGTTCTATCACTCTTCCCTCCACACACGTACAAAGGTGAAAAAAAAACTTGGCACGTGTTACTAGTGAAAACAATTATCTAACATTTTTCCTCTCTGCCTCTCTGCCTCTCTGCCTCTCTGCCTCTCTGCCTCTCTGCCTCTCTGCCTCTCTGCCTCTCTGCCTCTCTGCCTCTCTGCCTCTCTGCCTCTCTCTCTCTCTCTCTCTCTCTCTCTCTCTCTCTCTCTCTCTCTCTCTCTCTCTCTCTCTCTCTCTCTCTCTCTCTCTCTCTCTCTCTCTCTCTCTCTCTCCCTCTCTCCCTCTCTCCCTCTCTCCCTCTCTCCCTCTCTCTCTCTCTCTCTATCTATCTATCTTAGCTCGGGATATAAGCGATTCTTGCGAATGGCTTCTCGTGTGTCGGGATCTGCATGTCATATATTTTTAATCGTTTAAATATTTTAAATATTATTTTATCAGGATTGTAGTAACCCAGCTCCGATTATGGAACTGCTGTTTGAAATTATTGAGCTACATGCGTAAGTACATATGTGAATGTAAAACACTGTACAATGTGAGAACATTATGACTAGATACAAAAATAAAGGTATAGAGGAGAGCGAAGGTCGGAAATGAAGGGTCACTATTATGATAGTAATAATGACAATAACGATTATTTAAAAATAGTTTATCGTGGACAATTAGTTATAATTTAAGAAATACACAAAGCATGGTTTTCTGCTCTCTCTCTCTGGCGTCTGACCAGCTGACATCTTCGGTACAATTCTACAGCTTTCAATCATGGGACATAAATTAGCATATCTGTCAAAAATGTATCAAACAAATAAATATACGTTGGAATTCATCATTCATATGACAATACCACAAATGCTTAGATTAATAAGACCGCTTATTTGATGAGAAGAGAAGGTCGTCGAAATGGAGGAATGGTTAACGTAGGGATTTAGTAATGCTAGAGACCCGAGTTCGTTTATCTTTTGTTATGATAAATTTAACCGTCACATTTACAACCTTGAAATTTCTTAACAGAAACGACAGCAGGAATGTTACTTTTCATATTGGCATTTTTTTTTTCTTTGCACTACATCAGCATTTATTACAATAGAGTCGTTTCATAACTTGTCAGAATTGACATTCCTGTATCAAAGCCATATTTTGAAGATTAGATACGAGGTACATATTATATCAGAGATTAGTTTAAATGTGGCATTAATGCGTTACCTGTCTACCTTGCGACAATTTAATACAATTCGTGATTGAATATTGTTTTGTGGAATCACATTTTTTCATTTATTTTGTTTTGTTTTAATTGTATTATTTCATTTTGTTTCTGCTCGTATGAATTATAAAGGGAAAAAAAATGTAAATTCTTAGAGAGATAGACAGACAATTTTGACAGATATCAATATGAAAATGCCACTTAAAACTTCCATCAAACATATTTTCTCGGAAACTATTTACATTAGTCTCTAGGCTGATGAGTTGTCCTTAGTGAATTAAATTGCTGATCCGAGGTGTGGAAAGTGTAATTACTCAACAATAATGAAGGGTCGAGATTACTGTATCACCTCTGAAAACCAGAAGCGAAAAAACCTGTTCTGTTTCCAGTCATATTTGTGTCGCCTGTCTCTTGCCAACCAAATGTACCTCGTGTTATACATCATCTTTGTTTTCTGCCGCGGGTGTAAATGTATTTAAAGTGTTTATATCCGTTAAGCGCTGCAGGTTTATGTCTACACAGGCAGCATATATTGCTACTATTAAGCCGTTTTATAAATTTTAGACATGGCATTCCGGTGTCAAAATCCTATTTAAAAAATGAGATATTACACGAGTGAGTTATATATTTAGATATTATATTTCTTTTTACTAACGATTTTTTAAAACTCCTATTAAAGGTATTATCTTGCTTATCAATATCAACCTGAAGATAAACTTGGAAATATGATTTATCATTGAAAATGTACTTTTTCTCATAAATTATTTATGCATTATAATGAATTAGACCTTGTTATTATTATTAAATTCCAGTACTCCGGGACATTCTGAGTTATACATCGCTACATAGAATGTTTTTGAAATACACGCCACATTCTCTCACCTCGACGCTGCTGCTCAGTCTTCAGAAATATCAAGTAACCAGTACCTCACTACAGTAATACTGCTTATCATCTGTATCATGGATATTATCATTCAAATGAATACAATAGTCTCCTCATCTAGCCTTTGTAAGTACCAGCATAAAGGATAATTTAAATTAATTATCCACAAGACATATTAGTCTTCATTTTCTAATGTATTCATCATTCGAATATATCTGAGCTATGCTGTTGATTCTGGCCATACTCTTTAACTTATTATTTGTAACAACATTTCAGCTTTTGGGTAAAATTAGGTGAGGAGGGAAAGAGGGGGAGATGAGGATGTAAAGATGTCGGCATCTCCTGGTAAAATTGTTATAATTTTAACATATTCAATAAGAATGATAATGCGAAAACGAAAATAAAATTATGATAATAATGATGATGGTAATAAAATCAACAAGAATGATCGTTATGATGATAATCACATTAATTATGCGATAATCCTATACTTGATATAGTCTCAATAAAAACAGTAATGATAATGATCACTATAACAATGATAATGGTAATGGTGTATTTAATAATGTCATGATCTACACCTAAATATTGTTATGTTCTCACCCTTTTTTAAATACCAATAACTTGTTTTTTAAATCACAGTTTAGGCAAAGTAATTGACATTTTTTTGGTTGTTAAGGTCGTTCGTTTCCTGTCTGTGTATCTCGCACGAGAGAGAGTGAGAGTGAGAGTGAGAGTGAGAGTGAGAGTGAGAGTGAGAGTGAGAGTGAGAGTGAGAGTGAGAGTGAGAGTGAGAGTGAGAGTGAGAGTGAGTGAGAGACGATGGGGAGGCGATGGAAAACATTGAGAGAGATCAGGAAAGCCTTGGAAAACCCTTATGACTGTTTCATTAAAAGAACTATCATGATTATTGTCCATAGTTTAGCTTCTTCCAGGTTTTACTGCATTAGTTTAATGTGAAATGACTAAGGGCGTAAGACATTAATAATAATAATTAAAAAAGAATGTACTAATGTAAAAATGGGAGCCTTGCTTCATATCTTGCCCTATATTTTAACATAATTGTCAGCTTATGCTTATATTACATGAGTTTCTATGTTATTACAGGTAGACTAGTGCTATAAATGATTAACAATTTTAAATAATCGTATGCTAGTAATGCGAAAAGAATTTAAGGAATTAAAAACAGAGAAGAATGGAAAGGTAATAACTGGAATTCTCCGGTTACAGAAGGGAGTGTCATATCCACCACAAAATCTCTTTTAGTTTGTCTACAAAATAATAATGTTTAAACGAGTGAGAAAATTCAGGAAAAAGAGAGTGGGAGAGAGGAGAAAAATGGAAAGCGACAGAGTGAGAAAAATGTCGGGTTACATATAGGGAAAATATTGATAAAATCACAGCGAAGAACAGATATTAAGATATCTTATTTCCCACTTTCTCTCCACTCCTTCTCTCTTTCTTCTTGACCCCCCCCCCCTCACTTTCTTTATCTTTGACTTTTATCTCTTCCCCCCGGCCAATCGCTCCATCTTTCGTTCTTTTTCTCTCTCCCACGCTCTGTCTCTCCATCTCCACCTTTCATTATTTTTCTCCATCTTTCTCTCTCTCTCGTTTTCTCCTGGTGATAGCATAAGAATATCTCGAGTTCTTGTTTTGGGTTTGATGGTAAAACAGACAAATCACGTAATGAAGAAATAAACAGGCAATAATCATAATCATAATCATAATCATAATAAAAACAATTGATTCAATCATGAAATTTCACCATTTTATTTCATTTCATATTGTCTGAATACATGTAAATATATTGCAGCAGAAACGGTATTAGAATTAAGCAAACAGAAAGAGGGCAAAATAATTGATGAAAAAATAATAATAAAAAACACACACCATTAGAAAAGAAAAAGATAGGAACTTTGACACAAATGTGTTCAACGATATGATTTTATAAATATCGTGTTCCCTGCAACCTCTCTTTTTCTGTCACTTTCCTCTTTTCTCTCTCTTTCCCATTCTCTCATTTTCTTAAATTTTCTCCCTCTCTCTATTTCCATTTTACCCATGACACTGTGAATGTTCGTGTACAGAGTGTTATGGCAGTTATGTCACAAACAGAATTCGGGGGAAGAGCAACTCCACTTAACTAATCCTAATGTGGTCGCCAATTTCATAAAGAAAAAAAAAAAAAAATAAGTGTGGTTTGGTAAAATGGCTAAAATCCACGCAACAAAACTGTACTTATGGTAATGTAGAGATAGTGATTGTTATTTTTTTTCCTTGTTCATTCAACAGTATTAATCATTTGTCACTCCTCGATGAATTTTACAGCTTTAAATTGTGGCACTTCATAGAGTTGGCATATCTATGCCAAAAATATATCGAACAAATAATTATACATAATATTTCATCATTCATATGGCGATGCAACAAATGCTAAGGTTAAATAGACCGCTTATTTGCATATTGAGTAGTTTGTCTAAATGGAGGAATGGTTAACGTAGGGGTCTAGCAATCCTAGAGACCCGCGTTCGAGACTGTTTCACGCTAAGTGTGGAATCACACGTAGGTCCGTTTTAGAGTAGGATTTATTTCATATTGTTTAAATTGTATTAATTTCATCTGCTGATATGAATTATTAAAGAAATTCAACATAAACAGATAACGGAGTATTAAGAAATGTTTGAATATATATACAAATATGTATAGTCAGATAATTCCCATGATTAATTGACAAACAAGTGCGCACACACACACACACACACACACACACACACACACACACACACACACACACACACACACACACACACACACACACACACACACACACACACACACACACACACACACACACACACACACAGTAGTGAAGTTTATATTTTGCCATGATAAATTTAACCGCCATATTACAACCTTGCAATTTAGAAATGATAGTTACAATTTTTTTCTTCTTTCATTGCACTGCATCAGCATTTATTATTACTACAGAGTCGTTTCATAACTTGACAGAAATGGCATTCCTCTCTCGAAACCATATTTAAGAAACAAGATACAAACGCGTATAATTTGCATATTTAGAAAATTATGATATTAGAGATAAGCTTAAACATAGCATTAATTCATTATCTGGTTTGAAATACCAATAAATGTCTATCAAACGATATTATTTTTATCATCAACATTAGCCATGATAAAGTTTAAAATAAAATTCGTGACTGAATATCGTGTAGAATCACAAGTAGGTCCAACTTTTGTGTTTGATTTTGTTTGTTTTAATTGTTTTCATGTCATCTTCTTGCTCCCTCTGATATGAATTATAAAAGAAAAATAACGTAAACAGATAGTATATATGTATGTATATATATATATATATATATGTGTGTGTGTGTGTGTGTGTGTGTGTGTGTGTGTGTGTGTGTGTGTGTGTGTGTGTGTGTGTGTGTGTGTGTGTGCGTGTGCGTATTTGTAAGATTTTTATGTGACCATACATATAGTATACTGGTTTTAAAAAGAGAGGAATTTATAGATTCATCTCTCTTCATTTTGACTAACTCTCCATTTCTTTTTGTTTCTCTCTCCTCTCTCTCTCTCTCTCTCTCTCTCTCTCACTCAACAAATCATTGGGGATGAAAGTGAATGTTATAGGCCTATGATAATGATCAGATGTATTTACAAAAAATACCTTTCTAATATCTCACCGGAGAAAGAGAGAGAGAGAGAGAGAGAGAGAGAGAGAGAGAGAGAGAGAGAGAGAGAGAGAGAGAGAGATAGATAGAGAGATAGAGATAGAGATAGAGATAGAGATAGAGATAGAGATAGAGATAGAGATAGAGATAGAGATAGAGATAGAGATAGAGATAGAGATAGAGATAGAGAGAGAGAGAGAGAGAGAGACTAAAATAAGTTACCCGGTATAGATCTAAACTTAAAGTTATTAGAATATCACATGTAAACATGAGCTAAATTCCGTTTTTCTCGTCTGCATACCTTTCATTCTTAAAATAGAACGCTATCCCTTTGATGAAATACGGTAATATATGTATTTTTATATTACTGACATTTACTGGCCTAAACAAGGTATAAGACAATTTACTACATGATAATTTTAGTAGTAAGATAATATGTATTGTAAAATGGCTAACAGTAGTTATTTAAGACTAAAGTTGAAAGGAATGTTTGATATCTATAGTCAGAGTAAAACATACGTTTAAATATTGGCGAATGCAGGTTAATCTAACAATACTATATTGTATCACCTCGGCTGTTATATACTAAACAATCATTTCATTTATTTTAGTCTCACGATTTAATTCTATTATGAAGTAATGGCATGACATAAAAGATAAAAATAACTCGCTATAAACATGTAATGTAATGTAATGTTTTATCAATGTATTTATTTAATGTAATTGTTATTTTCATCATTTTCAGTAATACATCAACATATTATTTATATAATAATCTTCTTTATCCTTATCATAATTACTTCACTGTCGCCATCATTTCCGACGACTAAAAATTTACGTTTCTCTCTCTGGCGTCTAACCAGCTGACTTCTTCGGTACAATTCTACAGCTTTAAATGCTGGGAACTCATAAATTAGCATATATGTGTCATACAAGTCTCAGGCAAATAAATATCCGTTGAAATGCTTAGTTTAAATAGACCGCTAATTTGATGACAAGAGAAGATCGTCGAAATGGAGGAAGGGTTAACGTAGGGATTTAGTAATCCTAGAAACCCGCGTTCGAGATTTTTTCATACCAAGTGTGGAATCACACCTAGGCCCATTTTTGGGTAGGATTTTTTTTTCTTTATAAATTATCTTTAGGAATTATAAAGGAAGATCAACTTAAATTAATAACGTAGTAATATGAAATTTTAAACATGTAAATCCAGATCACATAAATTCCATGACTAACTGACAGACAAATATAAATAAATATATATATATATATATATATATATATTCAACCACCGTATTACAACCTTAAAAGATCTAATTGGAAACGGCAGCAGTAATGATACTTCTGATTTTTTTAACATTTTTTTTTTTTACATTGTACTCCAGCAGCATGTATTGCTACTGAAGAGCCGTTTCATAATTTGACAGAAGTGGCATTCTGGTCAATAAATTATATCTAAGAAACAAGATGCAAACACGTATATAAGGTACATATTTAGATAATTATGATATGGAAAATAAGCATCAATAAAGCATTAATTCATTATCTGTTTTGAAAACAAAACAATAAATGTATACCTAGCGATATTATCTTATCAACATTAGCCTTGTTAAAGGTTTAAAATAAAATTCGTGACTGAATATTTTGTGGAATCACAAGTAGGTCTAATTTTTGTGTTTGATTTTGTTTTATTGTTTTAATTGTTTTATTTAATCTTCTTGCTCCGTCTGGCATAAATTCTAAAAGAAAAATAACATAAACAGGTAGAGGAGTAATATGACATGTTAAAATATATAAACAAATATGTAAATTCAGATACTCCAGATGAGAAGTTCCACGATTAACTGACACACATATGTTATATATATATATATATATATATATATATATATATATATATATATATATATATACATACACATATATATGTACATAATGTACATATATAAAATATATGTATTTATATTTTATATATTATATATATGTATGTATGTATGTATACATATATATGCATATATATATATATATATATATATATATATATATATATATATATATATACATATATATATACACACACACACACACACACATACATACACACGCCATTGCTCCATTAAACCCATTCAGCAGGAATGATGGTTTTGAGTTTATCATATTTTCTCGGAAAATATTCACAGTCGTCTCTATGCTGATGAATTTTCCTCAGTGAACGGAATTATTGACTCGAGTTGTGGAAGGTTGTGAATAGTCGACATTAATGAAGGATCGAGATTACTCTATCCCCTCTGAAGGCAAGAAGCGAAAAACCTCTTCTGTTTCCAGTTGTATTTGTCTGACCTGTCTCTTACCTTTCAAATATACCTCGTGTTATACATCTCACGTGTAAATGTTTTCAAAATGTTTGTGTTCGTTAAGCGCTGCAGTTTTGTGTCTGCACACTCAAGCAGCATAAATTACTACTATAGAGCCGTTTTATTCCTTAACATATATGGCATTCCTGTGTCAAAATCACATATAGAAAAAAGGTACTACACATGCAAATTAAATATCTAGATATGTTATTTGATATCAACCTGAGATAAACTTTAAAGTATAACATAGAAAAATATATTTTTACTTATAAAACTTAGTAGCTTAAAATGAATTAGACAATATAATTACTTTGGCTGATGACTTCTTGCTGTCAGAATCCACAATAAATTGCAATGCTTCGGGACCAAATTCATTCACAGGTTGAAGTAAATATGATAGGAAGATCTACATCCACTTTTTATTCAATACTTTAATTATAAGCTGCATGTCTACCGCTATGTTTTCCTTTCTCACACCAAACGATAATTTGCTCATAATATTTACTTTACGATTTACATCTAAAACAGCATACAGACATCGAGGGAACGTGAGAGGGAGAGATAAATTCTTTGTTACATATACATTCTTAGCGATTTATGACTTAAAAATCCTATACAACAAAATTCTTACCGTGTAGATCCCGAAAGAAAAAGGTTTTAAACAAAAGAGAAATACCATTTACTGAGAGTTGTATTAGCTTTAAAATTATGGTATTATCAAAATAATCATCATTAACAATTTCATTTTCATCTAAATATCTATCATGTTTATCATTATTATAAGTAGCGTTGTTGCTATCATTTTTGTTAAAATTGATTTTGTTTATTGATATTGAATGTTTTTTCTACTCTCTCTCTCTCTCTCTCTCTCTCTCTCTCTCTCTCTCTCTCTCTCTCTCTCTCTCTCTCTCTCTCTCTCTATCAATCATTCTCTCTCTCGTCTGACAAGGTAACTTAGGTACAATTCTACAACGTTAAATTGAGCCACCTCATAGAAATGTATCAGACAATTAATACACGTAGAAATTCATCATTCATAAGCAACAAATGCTTTGGTTAAACAGACTGCTAATTTCTTTATTGTTTGAATTGTATTCATTTCAGCTCTTTGTTTCTGCTGATATGAATCTTAAAGGAAATTCAGCATAAATATAGAACGAAGTAATATGATAAATATGTAAATTCTGATAAGTTCCATGATAAACTGATAAAGTATATATATACTGTATATATATATATATATATATATATATATATATATATAAACACATACATACATACATACATATACATATATACACATATACATACGTGTGTGAGTATGTGTGCATCGTATTTGTAAGATTTTTGTGTCATCATACATTTAGTGTACTGCTATTAAAATGAAAGGAATTTATAGATTCATCTCTCTTCATTTTGCCTAGCTCTCCATTTCATTTTATGTCTCTGTCTCTGTCTGCCTTGTCTGTCTGCTGTCTGTCTGTCTGTCTGTCTGTCTGTCTGTCTGTCTGTCTGTCTGTCTGTCTGTCTGTCTGTTTGTCTGTCTGTCTCTCTCTCTCACTCAACGTATCATTGGGGATGAAGATGAATGCTATAGGTCTATGCTAATGATCAGATGTATTGACAAAAATACATTTCAATATCTCAGCTATCACTGACATTCACTTACCCAAACAAGTATAGGGCAAATTCAATTACTATTACAATTTTAGTAATAACATAATAAAATGGCTAACGGTAGTTCCTTAAGAATAATCGTCATATAATGAAATTTATAATAATTTAAATATTAGCGAATACAGGTTTATCTAACACTTTAATGTATCACCTCGGCTGTTTTATATCATTTAATATCTTCATTGAAATAATGGCATAACATAATAGACAAAAAATGTTGTAAGCTTTATCAATTGATTTATTAATTGTAATTGTAATTGTTACTATTACAATTTTCAGTGATTCATCAACATCATATCATTATTTATATTATCATCTTTCTTATCCTTATCATGATTACTTCACTGTCGCTATCATTCTATCGTCTGACCAGCTGACATCTTCGGTACAATTCTACAGCTTTAAGTGCTGGGAGTTCATAAATTAGCATATCGGTGTCAAAAATGTATCAGGCAAAAAAATACACGTAAAATTTCATCATACATATGGTGATGCATTTATTGCTACTAGGGAGTCGTTTCATAACTGGCTTAAATGTAGCATAAAATCATTACTTGTTTGATATCTACCTAGCCATAGTTTGATTAACGATTAACTCATACACACACATTTATAATGTTAGTTTTGATAGTATCAACATGAAAATGTCACTTAAAATATTTTTCATACATATTTCACGGAAAATATTTACATTAGTCTCTAAGCTGATGAGTTTTTTTTTCAGTGAACGG
>NC_061852.1:5719990-5722490 GCF_019202785.1 Penaeus chinensis | reverse complement strand
CTACATTGAGGGTAGGCAGGGTATGGGTCGATAATGATTAACTGCACAACCCTTAGCTGGACCCTTCTAACATAGCACAGTTCTTTCATGTCATCCACTCTGATAACCTGTTTACACTTGTTCTACAACTCCCTTCTGGTCATCTGGTAATATGTTCTCCCTTTCTAAGAAGCCATACATCTCTTTCTTATAATTCCATTAATGTGATTTACTATTCTCGCGTGCGATGCTAACAGCTACTTGATCCAATAGCCCTGACAACACCGTCCCTCCCTGGGGCCTTCCAATTAGGGATCCTTGTACTCTGTGATCCCCCCCCCCCCCATGTTTACGTTTTGTTCTCTTTTCACTTCATATAACCATTCAGCTTGCCATTTGTGTTCTTATCTTATGCTCCAGATTTCACCCAAGAAATTCTTACTCTCCACTAAGTCCCCCGTTCAGTTCTTTAAACACTTGTTTCCTGCCCTACTGCAAACATTCGATTTTGTCTGTACTGCGTTATTCTATCTCCATACCTCGTTATCTTTGCAACTTTTGATAATAAACTTTATTTGGTTCTATAAACGTCGCCAGTTCTTTCCTTTTGATTCCATAATTATCACCTAACTTTATATCACCTTCTATACGTCGTTTCCACCACTTTCTTTAACCCAAGCAGTCTGACTACCCAAAGACTAGCTTCTATAATGAGGTTATTAGGCTGACTGATATCTACTGTCACAAGGTGTTTAATAGCTTCATTCATTTTCCGTGTTTCTTCGCTTAATCTTTCCTGATCGACTTTCTTAAACATGATCCGTCTTTCCTTGTGCCATCAACGTTTTTACATCATCCATGATCATTTTCTCCTCAGGTGTTATTTCTGCTACCTCATTCACCTCTATTGCATTGTCAGCCTGGTTGACCTCATTCACCTCTATTGCATTGTCAGCCTGGTTGACCTCATTCACCCCATCCTCAGCATTTAACCTTGGTAATATTTCTCGTCCGTGCCCATTGTCATTAATTTCTTGCTGTTCTTCACCCTGTTGTACCAGTCGTCTCCTTATGGCCCCCAATTCCACCACTGACAACCCACCATTTTTTTCTGCGCTGCTCACCCACATAACACCTACCGGGCGAGGCACCTTCACTTGAAGTTTTAATGTCATTCACGTTGTTACTTTCATTTCTGCTTTGATTCATTTTCACTCTTGACGAGGTCTACAACCACCAGTATTTTTATCTCTAGGAAGACTGTCAACCAAGACTAAAGGGTCACTCCTACCCATGAGACAGGTTACCCCACAGCGGACGTTAACCCGGTATTTCTAGATCTCGGGGTATATTATTATTATTGTCATTATTATTATTATTATTATTATTATTATTATTATTATTATTATTATTATTATTATTATCATTATTACCATCACTGTATTCTTATTATTATTGTTACTATCATTGTTATTATTACTATAATTATTAACAATATTACAGTATCATTCTTATTGTTACTATCATTATTAGCCTCCGGGCTAGTACAGTGGTAACGTGTCGGCCTCTCATCCGAGGGGTCGGCGGTTCGCGCCCCGCCCAGGCACGAGAAGTTGCAATTGTCGCCTGGAGGTTACTGCTGTGACTGGGCACCACGGCGGGTAAGGACTAAGACGAGTCAGCACCAGCTGACACACGTTAGCGAGTCGGCATTAGTCGACACAGGCCGGGCTCCCCTCATTGGCATAGCCCGGGCGAAGCTCAGCTTCGCATATCGGACTTATCCTATCATTATTATTGTTATTATCATTACTATCATTATTGTTGTTATTATTATAATAATAATAATAATAATAATTATTATTATTATTATTATTATTGCTATTATTAGCAACCTTACTGACCTGCGTTCAAATGCCGCACTGCCAGTGGATGATAACCCTGGCCATTTCTTGCACAGGGGGGTAGTTTAGAAGCACAATAAACAGACAGCCATAATTTGACTGAAGTCACAAGAGCCGGACAAACCCCAATTTATTTTCATTATTATTATTATTGTTGTTGTTGCTGTTGTTGTTATTATAAGTAGTACTATCTTGACTGTTATTATTATCATTATCATCTTAGTTGTTACTACTTTTATTATTATCATTATTATTAACATCATTATTATTATTATCATCATTATTATTGGTATTTTCATTATCATTACTATTATCATTATTATTATTATCATCGTTATTTCTATTTTTATAATTACCATTATTATTATTATCATTATAATTTTTTATAACTGTTATCATTATCATTAATATTGGTTTTAATGTAATTATTATTAGTAGTAGTATCATTTCTATTTTTGTTATCATTATGGATATCAATATCATTATTATCATTATGGATATCAATATCATTATTATCATTATGGATATCAATATCATTATTATCATTATGGATATCAATATCATTATTATCATTATGGATATCAATATCATTATTATCATTATGGATATCAATATCA
>NC_061852.1:5697037-5704537 GCF_019202785.1 Penaeus chinensis | reverse complement strand
CCTTCCCTCCCTCCCTCTCATGCCTTCCTATCTCCTCCCTCTCTTCATTCCCTTCCCTCCCTTCCCTCCCACCCTTCCCCACCTACCTCTGGCCACCTACCTCTCTCCCTTCCCTTCCCTTCTCTTCCTTCCCCTACTCCCTCTCCCTTCCCCTCCCCCTCTCCCTCCCTCCCTTGTAAGTACAGCACTAAGAACGTGATCACTCTTAACAGTTGCTCAGAATACAGAGTATCAGACACTTAGAGATCCTATCATTGGATTTATGGCCTCTTTGAGACTCCCGTTTTAGGGTCTGGGGGCGAGGGGACAGGGGAGGGGAGACGGAGAGGGATGGGAATGAGGGCGGGGAGGAGAGGGATGAGGGAGAGGTAGGGTGGAGAGGAGAGGTAAAGGGGAGAGGAAGAGGGGGGGGGGAGAGAGTGAGGGGAGATGAAGAGCGAGAGGGAGGATGAGTAAGAGGAGAGGGAGAGGGATGGGCAGAGGGAGAGGGGAAGGGAGAAGTAGAGATAAGAGGGGAGAGGGAGAGGCAGGGGGTGAGGAGGAAGATAGGGGTATGGAGTAAAGGAGACACAGGGGAGTAAAGGGAGAGGGAGAGGTAAGGGAGGGAGGGGAAGGGAATAGGCAGGAGGAGTGAGAGAGGAGGAAAAGGTAGTGGTAAGGGCAGAGGGAAAGGGTGTGAGGGGAGAGGGAGAGGGAGAGGGAGAAGAAGTGGAATGAGATGACAGGGAGAGATAGGAGGAGTGAAGGAGAGGGAGGGGATAGGGAAAAAAGACAGGGGAGAGAGGGGAAGAGGAGGAGGGGAGAGGGAGAAGCAGGAGAATGAAGGAAAAGGAAAAGATAGGGGGATGAGGGGGAGTGAAAAAGGAGAGGCAGAGCTAGAGAGATGGGATGAGAGGGCGAGAAGGGAGAGGAATTATTAGGGAAAGGAAGAAGAGAGAAAGAGAGGTAGGGGGAAGAGGAGAGAGGAAGAGGTGGAGAAGGGAGGGGAGAGGGAAAGGATGGGGGAATGATGGGAGGGGGAGAGAAGAGAGGAAGAGGGTGAATGGGTGAAGGAAGAAAGAGAGAGATGGGGGAGAGGCAATAGGAGGGGGGGGGGGGGAGCAATGGCATAAAGGAAACGGAAGAGGTGATCGGGTGAGAAGAGAGGCAGAACCAGGGGTTATAATGAGAGCAGTACAGAAGTATGTGGCAGCGTAATGGCATGTGAAACGTGAAGAGTTTTGTGAGTATGCTTGCATACTTATGTATGAGATGGTATGTATGTATGGACACTCAATCTCACATATAAACATATATGAATACATGCATATATATACATATATACATACATATATATGTATATATATATATATATATATATATATATATATATGTATATATACCGGTATATATATATAGGCATGCAAACATACATACATACATACATACATACATTCATACATGCATACATACATTCATACATAAATACCTACATACATGCATGCATATATATATATATATATATATATATATATATATATATATATATATATATATATATGTGTGTGTGTATATAAGGATAAGTCCGATATGCGAAGCTGAGCTTCGCCCGGGCTATGCCAATGAGGGGAGCCCGGCCTGTGTCGATTAATGTCGACTCGCTAACGTGTGTCAGCCGGTGCTGACTCGGCTTTTGCCCTTACCCGCCGTGGTGCCCAGTCACAGCAGTAACCTCCAGGCGACAATTGCAACTTCTCGTGCCTGGGCGGGGCGCGAACCGCCGACCCCTCGGATGAGAGGCCGACACGTTACCACTGTACTAGCCCGGAGGCTTATATATATGTGTGTGTGTGTGTGTGTGTGTGTGTGTGTGTGTGTGTGTGTGTGTGTGTGTGTGTGTGTGTGTGTGTGTGTGTGTGTGTGTGTGTGTGTGTGTGTGTGTGTGTGTGTGTGTGTGTGTGTGTGTGTGTGTGTGTGTGTGTGTGTGTGTGTGTGTGTGTGTGTGTGTGTGTGTGTGTGTGTGTGTGTGTGTGTGTGTGTGTGTGTGTGTGTGTGTGTGTGTGTGTGTGTGTATGCGTGTGTGTGTGTGTGTGTGTGTGTGTGTGTGTGTGTGTGTGTGTGTGTGTGTGTGTATGCGTGTGTGTGTGTGTGTGTGTGTGTGTGTGTGTGTGTGTGTGTGTGTGTGTGTGTGTGTGTGTGTGTGTGTGTGTGTATGCGTGTGTGTGTGTGTGTGTGTGTGTGTGTACGTATGTATGTATTCACACACACACACACAAACACACACACACACACTGAACACACACACACATGTACACATAAACGATAACAGATATGCCAAGAAAAGGCAAACCAGATAACGTAAAACTGAACAAACAAAGAGAAAAATAGCATTTAGAGGGAGAGCAGCAAAACCAAAGCTTCTCTCCCGCTTTTCAATGAAGATTCCCGAAGACTAGATATGGAATTCCGTTACAGATTACAGAGAAGAGAATTTCGCCAACCGACATTAATATTCATTCTTCCCGAGGCCCTGGGTATTGATGGGGGGGGGGGGGGTAAGGGGGGGGGGGGCTTGAGGAGGCTTGAGGGGAGAGGGGGGGAGGGTTGAAAACTGGAAATTGATGTAAACTTCTTATGGTTATTATTATTATTATTATTATTTTTTTTTTTTTTTATCATAACATATACATATATTTTTTATCGTTATTGGTTATTGCTAAAGGCATTATTAGCATGACTATTAGTATTATTGTTATCATTATTACCATCAACAACTAATTTTTCTTATCGTATTCTCATTATTATTAGTATTGTTTTTCTTATATTTTTAAAATAGAATTATCACCATTTCTACAATTACCATACTTTTTTTTTTATCAGCATCATTATTAGTTTAATCATTATCACCATGATCAACATTAACATCATCATCAACTTAACAATAATGATGATGACGATGCTAATGATCATGTTTATGATGACAATAGCAATAGATATCAATTAACGTTATCATTGTTATTATTATTATTGTTATTATTATTACCATTATTATTATTATTATTATCATTATTATTATTATTAACTATTGTGTCATTATTCATATTACTATCATTATCAATGCCATTTTTATTGACATATTTAGTAGCATTATCCATTTCATTATCATGTAATCATCATAATTATATTTTTCATTACCATTTTATTACCTCTATCATCATCTTTTTTATCATCACCTTGATCAGTATTATTGTCATTATCTTTATCATTATTATCAGTACCATCAACATAATAATTGTTGCATGAGCGATAATAATAAATTAAATCAACAAGGACAACAAGAACAACAAGAACAAGAACAACAACAACAACAACAAAACTAAATAGCATCTGAAAGAAGTATTGCCAGAGAGTGATCAGCAACCTAAACAGTGAAATTCAGAGCGTTTAAGAATTCATAATATTACTTTAAGCCACGCAATCAACATGCAAAACGCCGTGAACTTTCAAGATCTTAAAAGGAAATACAAATTGACCATCAATTGGAAAAGGCAGTTAAATGTGGCGGAGCAGTGTTTACCTCTTTTGATCATCGAATTTCCTGGTCTCTAAACTCGAAAGAAAAACCGACCAGCCAGAGAATTCGGATTCGAAATATCAACATGCGAATTTAGATTAAAAGAAAAAGAAAAAAAAAAAGGAAAAAAAAGAGAGAGAGAGAGAAAAAAAAAGTTATTCTATTCTTTAAGAATTGAGAGAGAAAAAAAAAGTTATCGAATTGGGATAATATGTTTAATGATTATTTACCACGATATTATGTTGACGGAGTAGCAAATCCAAGCATCCAAATAAAAGAAAACGTTCCAAGCATTTCACAAGCACATTCCGAAGACACGACTGCACGACACGGAAAAATTCCAATGTATCCTTTTCCGGGTCACATAACCGAGGTCGAGGAGCGAATGCAGAGAGAAAGGGTAGAAGAAAAAAGGATTCTGACAAATTTCCGAAAAAGAGAGAGAAAGAAAGAAGAAGAAGAAAAAAAAAAAAAAAAAGAAAAAAAAATATTCGAGCGCAATAACACGAATGAAGATTATGAAAGAATTGAACGGACCAATGTCGCCTCTTTTTTTGGGGGGGGTGGGGGGGTGGGGTGGGGCAAGAATCTCATTATGGTGATGTAAGAGGGAGGATATCTAAGAGAGGGGGGGGGGGGCTGTGAGGGTTTCTGTGTGTAAGGCTGTGAGGATTGCAAAGGAATCGGGAAAGGGGAGGGGGGGAGGGGGAGGGAAATCGGAAAAGAAGGGGTGGGGAGAGAGAGGGGGATTGCGAAAGGAGGGAGGAGGAAGGGAGATGGAAGGAGAGAGGGAGGGGGAGGAAGAGGGGGGGAGGAAGGAGGAACGGGAGAGGAAGGGGGAGAGGAATTGGAAAAAAAGGGAGAGAGAGGAGAGGACGAAAGGAGGGAGGGGGAAGGGGATCGAATGGGTAGGGGAAAGAGATGAGGAGGGGGGGGGTGGAATGGGAGAGGGAGGGGAAGGGAGCAAGGATGAGGAGGGGGAGGGGAGGAGGAAGGGGAAGGGGAGGGGGGAAGGAGAAAAGGAGGGGGGGAGGTGAAAAGGACCGGAGAGGAAGAAGAATTGCACAGAGAGAAAGGGACGCGTGTTAGTGGGGGGGGGGGGGGGGGATGGTGAAAGTCCAGCTGACTCAAAACAAACTGCAAGAAATGATGTCAATGGATGAAAGTTCCCGAATGAAAAAGGAGAAGTAAAAGTCTAGCTTCCAGTATCCCTTTATTTACAGCCTAATGAATGTAATAGAAGCGAGCCAAAGAGATCGGATGGGAATATATGTCCTATTTCACTTGGTCAAAGATCGGAAATTCCTTGTTGCAAAGAAAAAGAAAAAATACTTGATATGACATAGCCTGTACCAAAGGACACACACACTCAAATACACACACACACAAACATACACGCAGTCACCCCCCCACCCCCACACACACGTGCGCGCGTGCATGCGTGTGTATTTGTCTATGTGAATATATGTGTGTATACATATGTATGTATGTATGGGTACGTACATGTGCAAGTATGTATATGTACACACACCATATAAGATAAAAATAAACCTACACCCTTTAAAAAAAAAAAAAAAAAAGAAAGAAAGAAAGAAAGAAAGAAAGAAAGAAAGAAAGAAAGAAAGAAAGAAAGAAAGAAAGAAAGAAAGAAAGAAAGAAAGAAAGAAAAAAGAAAAAACTAAAATATAAGAACCTTTGCCTCTGGAAGCCAAGTCATATTCCATCGACCGGATCTCGCTGGCTCTTGACCCTGATATAATATGCTTGCGTTCCGACTCTTTTTCCCTCGTGAAGTCGAGTAACCGGGGAGCTGCGTAGAAGCGGGGGGGGCGGGAGGGTAAGGAGGGGGAGGGAGAGGGGGGAGGGAGAGGTAGAGGGGGAGGGAGAGGGAGAAGGGGGAGTGGGGGTTGCATATACATGACAGGGGGAGGGGGTGGGGTGAGAGGAAATGGATATCTTTCGGATTTTGTGTTTTTTGTTCCTTGTGTTTTTAGCCTCTGAGGAGGAGAGGCTGGTTGAGGGTAATGTATAATTTGTATTGTTATTATTGTTGTTGTTGTTGTTACTGTTATTACCCTCATCAGTAGCAGTATCATTATCATTATTATCCTTATCATTAATATTGTTATTATTGATATTGTTATTGTTATTATTATTGTTACTATTATGATCATTATCATCATCATTATCAGTTTTATTATCATTACATTTATTATCATCATTATTATCTTTATCATTACTATTATTATTATCTTTATTATCTTTATCATTACTATTATTATTATTACTATCACTATTACTAGTAATACCATTATTACTATTATTATTGTTATCATAATTATTATTATTATCATTATCATTATTAGTGTTGTTATAACCATTATCATTATTACTATTGTTATCATTATTATCATTATTCCATTTTTTATTACATTCATTACTATCATTATTTTTGCTTTTGTTTTTTTCAATACCATTATCATTATTTTTATTTTTGTTATCGTTATTATATATATATATATATATATATATATATATATAGAGAGAGAGAGAGAGAGAGATAGAGAGAGAGAGATACATATACATACACACACACACACATAAAAACACACACACACACACAAACACACACACACACACACATGCAACTCCCCCGCTTCGTGCATGAGCGGCCGCCGCGCGTTGTCATTCACGCTGTCTGGGCCGGAAGCACAATGGTCAATCACACCCTGCTTTTCCTCTTCCTCCTCCTCTTCCTTTTCTACCTTCTCCTACTCCTGCTCCTCCTCTTTTTCTACTTCTTCCTTTTTCTCCTCTTCTTTTTCTTCTTCCTTTTTCTCTTTCGTTTTTTTTTTTCATTCCTTCTCCCTCTCTTCTTCTGTCACTTCCTCCTCCTTCGCTTTTTCTTCTTCATTTTCGTGTTTTTCCTTCTTTCATTTTCTTCTTCATCTTCGTCTTTTTCCTTCTTTCTTTTTCTTCTTCATCTTTGTCTTTTTCCTTCTTTCTTTTTCTTCTTCCTCTTCCTCTTTGTCTTTCATTCCTCCTTCTCACTTTTCTTCTATCTATGCTCTTCTTCCTCTTCTTTCTCTTTTTTTATGCTCATCCGTTTCCTTCTGTTCATCCTCCTTTGCTCACCACTCCTCTGTTATTCCTGTCTCTATTCTCTTTCTTCTCCTTTCTTTTATTTAGCCATTTCTCCTTTCCCTCTTCGTTGTTTCCGCTTTTCCTTTCTTTTCCCTTTCTCCTTTCTCTTCTTCGCTTGGCCCTGCCTTTCTTTTCTTTCAAGTTATGTTCCGTCCCTCTCACATTCCTCATCTCTACCTGTTCTTTCTTTTTCTCTCCCCCCCCCCCCTATTCTCTTCACATTCTCTCTCAAGTCTCTTTCTCCCTTCCCCTCTATTTACTCCTTTCTCTCTCCTCTCCCCCTTCCCTCTCTCTTCACTTCTCCTTTTCCTTCACCTCTCTCCTTTCTCTCTCTTTACGCTTTATTTATCTCTCTCCTCTCTCTGTTCTCCTCATTTCTCCACTCCCTTTCTTTCCCACTATTCTCTCTCTCTACCCCCTTTTTACCTCTCTCTACCTGTTCTTTCTCCCTACTTCTTCCCTTCCCCCTTTTCTCTCTCTTCGTCCTTCCATTTCTTATCCATTTGCCTCTTCCCAATCCCCCATTCCTCCCCTCTCCCTGCCCCCCCCCCCTTGTCATGCAAACAAAAGAGGGGAGAGGAGGCGGCAGTGGCAGTAAGGGGGGGGAGGAGGAGGAAAAGGGGGGGGGGAGGAGGAGGGCAGAATCACAATTTCGAATTCATGGAAAGTTAACTTTGTGAGAGAGAGGCAGATATTTTCCAGTCCCCGGGATAATTTTCCAGACGATTGTCAAATGAAAATTATGGATGCAAAGCGAAGCGGGCGTGAGAATTCGAGGCGAGGTTGACGCGCGGGCGGACGGA
>NC_061852.1:5669537-5689537 GCF_019202785.1 Penaeus chinensis | reverse complement strand
CAAGAATACCAATAATACAATTCTTAAATGCATGAAAAATTAATCAATTTGATGCTCAAATCAACAGCACACACCCACCCACCCACACACACACACACACACACACACACACACACACACACACACACACACACACATATATATATATATATATGTATGTATGTATTTATGTATATATATACATATACATATATATACACACACAGACAACTATGGTAAATTTATTGCGTAAAAATTATGGTAATACAGTCAACTAATTCTGGAATAAAAACAACAACAACCATTGCCCTTGAGACGAAAGTTAAACAAAACAAAACAAACATAGTTAAACAAAAGATAGACATATAGAAAAACAAACAAATCTTAAGTAAGTTTAAACTGTCCTGGGGCTGAGAATGAACACGTGTTGGAAAGAAAGAAAAGAAAAGTATTTTTTATGCATCTTAGTAGCGTGGGAATCAAAACTTTAGCAAATATTATATTAAAATTATTTAAGGGGAGAGTCAGAAGTAGAGACAGTGTTACATGCCTGCTAGTTACCCCCAAGGCATCTCTCTCTCTCTCTCTCTCTCTCTCTCTCTCTCTCTCTCTCTCTCTCTCTCTCTCTCTCTCTCTCTCTCTCTTAAGGGTGCATCATTCAAGTGTCTAAGAACCTAGACCATGTGTGTTTATTTCCATAAATTTGCATGGTTCTGATTAAGAAGTATATCTTTACAAACGAGATGAAATGAATATGAAAACATTTATTTCAAAATACATTCTGCCACCCATTTCTTCCATACAGCTAAGTCACTGAGCAAATTGGCGAACTAGAATACAGTGCTACATTCTGCACGTACTTCTCAACCGTGGATCTCCAGAAAACTTGCATGGGTAGTAGCTATCTCTCTCTCTCTTCCTCTATCTCTCTATCCCTCCATCCCTCTCTCTATATCCCTTTCTCCCTCTACCTTTCTTTTTTTCCCCTCCCTCTCTCCCTGTGCCTGACGATGTGCATGGCGTATCATTAAGTGACTAAGTCATATGCAGACACATCTTCATATGAAGGGTGTTCTTTGGATTAGGAAAAGGATGAAGTTTAGTGTTTTTATTATTTAAAAGTTTATTTGTATCTTTTTCTTTTACTCTACCCCCCCCCCTTTCTCTCTCTCTCTCTCTCTCTCTTTCTCTCTCTCTCTCTCTTTGCCTGCCTGTCAACCACCGCCATGACCAACAAAACCAGCAGCAACGATAGTAAAAACAAAAATACTAACAACAAAAACAGCACTACAGCCATCATCACCAACAACAACGACATCAACAGCACAACCACCACAACTACATCCCAAAACCACCACTGCCAACAACAACTACACTACAACAACTATTATCACCACCACCACCAAACAAAAAAAAAACACAAAAAAAAAAACACTGTTACCACTGCCACCACCACCAACAGCAACACAAACGCTACCACAACCACCACCACCAGCAACAATACCACCAATACCAACAAAGCCACTATCACCACTACCACCACGAAAAACAACAACAACAACAACAACAACCGAACTCCGTCCCAATATCCAACGTCGTATTTAGGATTATCAGAGAGAGAGTAACTGCAAGGTAATTAAGGCTAATTATAAGCGATAAAGAGCAATGTCAACTAATTAGCAAACTTGACACGCTGGTCGACTCAACATTTAAATACACGACGCGGAATTAGACATTAAATGAACTCCTTTATTCTAGATTATTAACCTGTAAATTCTTCACGAGATGAAGTCGTATTAACATTTTACGTTAGTTTTATTCTAATATGAATTTCAATTGACTACTTAACTGATATGCCAAACCAGATTAGAATCAAAATGTGGAACATACAAATGAATAATAAACAATATTAAGAAATCAACACGAAATAAAGCATAAAGAACAATAGTAACAGCATCAACAATAACAACACCACCATCAATAACAACAATAACATCATCATTATTATAAAAAAAAACAATAATAATAAAAACACCGCCATCTCTAACAAAAGCAACAGCAGGATCATTACCGTCAATAATACCAACAATAACATCAACAGCAACAATAACAACAACATAAATAATGTACCGCCCACAGCATGCATGAAAGCTAGTCAACTTTGCAAAAACTGTGAAATGTAACTACACAGCACACGACAATTCCTAATCAGAATATAATTAGAGTATAATACAAAAAACGACACATATCAACATGTAATAAATCACATACGATATAAGAGTAGAAATGAAGAGACACACTTTTAAAGGGAAAATGAAATAGCAAAATAACAATACTATCATATATCAGACATTTACATGCAGTGTGTGTGTGCTTGTGTACACACACACACACACAAACACAAACACACACACACACACACATACACACACACATAAACACACACACACACACACGCGCACACACACACACGCACACACACACACACACACACAACACATACACTTACAAACATAACACGACACACACAACACACACTCACACACGTCGCACACACAAACACACTATACAGCAACACACACACACACACACACCACACACGCTACACGCACAACACACACACATTTTATTTTTATATATATACCCAAAACAAACACACAACACACACAAAACACACAACACAACAAAACCCATATTTTCCACCTCTTCCCCCCCCAATCAAAACCCCATAACCACCCTAACCCCCCTCTTCACCTACTCTATCAACTCCCCCCCACTTCCATCCTCACCCATCTCCCTATCTCCCCCTTCCCCCCTCCCCATTCCACCTTCCAACCCCATCCATCAAATAATTAAACTCAAATTCCATTTCCTCTTTCCTCACCCCATTTCCCATCATACCTTCCCACCCCCCCCCCCTCCCCCTCCCCACCCATTTCCTCCTACTCTAAACACTTACTCCCCCTCCATCCACACCCTCCCACAAAAACAATAAACTCCCCCCAACCCACCCCCACCCCCCCCCACCCACACAACCCAACACCCCCCCACCAACACATACCACCCCCCCCCCATACCCTAACCATTCCCACCCATAAAGGTCCAAAAATACCCCCAACTCCAAAAACCACCATCCCACATACCAACCACCTCCCAACCAACACACACATACAAAACACACAACCCCTCCACCCAAACCACACACCCCACACAAACAAACACAGAACACATACCCCATAACAACCCAAAACAACACACCAAAACCACCACCTAACCACAACACACATCAAATACCAATAAAAACATATATCACAAAATATACTACACTCCCTCACTCCACACACTATCCGAAACTACTCTCTCTACACTCTCATCCACACCACCCTATCCCATGTGTCTGACCACTCACTACACCATGTCACCACAATATCATTCTATCATGACCATTACTCCTAAGTATATCCATATCCCTTGTCAACTACAACTATGATCCCTCTTATCTGTCAACAGACCAAACTATAAATACGTCTCTCATATTAAATGAATACTGTCAACAACCCTCTTGTCCATTTGGACATGCAACCTCACCACACCATCAGAATATACAATCTCTGATCCTAATCAAGACTCCACAACACTTCACGTGTGCGCTGTGACCAACAGTTCTATAGATACAATCCCACCAATTACACCTATCCACACCACAACCACATGTATAACCATGTGTACCTTCACTATGTCCCTACACTCAATCACACCCCCTTTATACACAAGTGAATGATCTATACATCCACCTACATCCCAAATATCTATCTACCTCATTGTCCAACTAACATAACCCACTAGATCTCTTCTACTTCCACTTTGATATATACTCACATCTTCATTATCTATCACCTGTACCCCTATCCACTATGTCACAGAACCATCTGTCTATATCAAGCTCTATCCCTCATTTCATCATAGCCCAATATATACCATAATGTCCCACCACCACCCACACTCCACTATCACACACACCTCACCCCACAAATCACCTCAACATCACACTCATCCCCCACCCTCCCCACACCACCCACACAGAACACCACCACACTACTCCAAACCACTCACCCTCACCACCTCCACCCCTATCTACCCACCCCTGATATCACCACCACTCCTACCACCTAACATCCCATCCACTCAGATAGCTATCACTCAACTACCCACCACCCCCACCCCCCCCCCCCCCCCCCCCACCCCCACCCCCCCCCCCCCCCCCCCCCCCATACCCCACCACCCCCCCACCACCCCCCCCCCCCCCACACCACCACCACCACCCCCACCCACCCCCACCCACCAAAAACCCCCACCACAACCCCCAATACCCCTCAACACCACCCCCCCCAAACAATACAACCCCCAACACAACACCACCCCCAACCACCCCCCCACCCCCACCATCCAATCAAAACTCCCCCCCAATCACCACCCTAAACAACAATATCACCAAACACAATGATATACTATCCATGTCAATGATTGTCACTTCTAATCGTCATCACTCTCTTCTCTACTCAACAATCCACGTCAGTACACTCAATACCTCTCCCCATATATCCTCCCACCAGTCTCATCTACCATTATCACATATCATATCACACTATAACTCTCACTCTTCACATATATCAAACAAACCCCTCACACTCTCATAAAACAATACCACACCCACACACACCCCCACCTCACAACAACACTACACATGTACCTTCCTGTACCACCAACCCCCACTCTCTTCCACCAACCAACTGTCCATACCCCCCACTCCACCCCACCCCATCTCACAACTCAACCTCCACACACCCTCACAACCACAACCCTCACACTCCCACCCCCACCAACTACACCTCACTCACTCTCAATCACTCACCTCTCACCAACCATCTACCCACACCAATCCACACCCAAACTACACACACTCACCACATCATCCCACACCGAACCATCTACTCTCTAACTACCCTCCCCTACAATATCACACCGTAGTACAACAACATGTCAAGATATATACACATACACACTACAGGATACACCTCGTCACAAGTAACTCAAACTATCTATCATAAATCAATCACCCACACATCCAACATATGTCTGATAGTGCCAAGTGTATATATGTATCTACCTACACCCACCACACTCAGACACATCCCACCTCCCCACACTCTCACAACATACACTCACATCTACCACACCCACTAGACCCCACACACCACACATCCCTACCTAATACACCCCCAATCCCCCCCCCCCCCCCCCCCCCCCCCCCAACCCCCCCCCCCCCCCCCCCCCACCCCCCCACCTCCCCCCCCCCCCCCACCCCAACCCCCCCCCCCCCCCCCCCCCCCACACCCCCCCCCCCCCCCCCACCCCCCAACCCCCCCCCCCCCCCCCCCCACCCCAACCCACACCCCCCCCACACCCCCCCCCCCCCACCCCCCCCCCACCCCCCCCCCCCCCCCCCCCACCCCCCCCCCCCCCCCCCCCCCCCCCCCACCCCCCCCCCCCCCCCCCCCCCCCCCCCCCCCATACCCACCCCCCCCCACCCACCACACCCCCCCCCATCCTCCCTACCACCCCCCCCCCCCCCCCCCCCCACCCCCCCCCCCACCCCCACCCCCCCCCCACCCTCCTCCCCCCCCCCCCACCCCCCCCCCCCCCCCCTACCACCCACACATATCCATCACTACACCCCCACACCACCCCCCCCCCACACCACCACCCCCACCCCCCCCCCACCACCCCCCCCCCCCAACCCCCCCCCACCACCACCCCCAACATCACCCCCACCCCACCCACCACCCCTACACCACCACCCCCCCCTCCAACCCCACAACAACACCCCACACCCACACCCCACAAAATCCCCCTCCCCCCACCACCCCACCCCCCCCCCACCCCCCTCCCCCACACCCCACCCCTACATCCCCCACCCACCCCAACCAACCACCCACCTAACACACAAACCCCAACCCCACACACCCAACACCAATACCCAACAAATACAACAACACCCAACAATAACAAACATCAATCAAACTAAAAAACCAACAACAACCCCAACCAACAACCAACACCATAATCCAACTCCCAACACCACCAACCCCAAATCCCACCACCAACCACCACCCCACAATACACATACTCCTTATCCCACCCCCTTTCCACCACGCGCTACACACACCTATCCCCAACTTTACCCTAATAGTCCCTACAATCAGCCAACTCTTACTTATGTTTTTACAAAAACGCTGAAAACATATGCTTCTACTGTTCTTGCGTCAGAAGACTGTGTCACCCCCATCACTCGTGACTTACGATTAGACGCAAGTTCTGTAGTCCGTTCTTTATGTAATCCACAATAATTTGTGCATATCGTCAATAGCAAAACGCTCACCACCGCTCTCCATACCAAAGTAAAAGAAGAGATGAAGAGACGTATTGCTGGCCTCTTTTTGAGGAGCTCTCTCTATGTGTCCGCGATGGAGTAGTTTGTCTTGCGAGAGGTTGTAGTGTAGAGCGTTAAACGTCCTGTGTCTGTACACTCTCGTGAGCTATTGACGAGCGCTCTCAATACCGTGTGAGTGTTGTATAGTGATTTTGACGATCTTTCATCTGACTATTATCTCACGCCGATGTCGTCTTATTTTACATTTTTAGTACTCTGATGCGCATACTAGATAGTACTAGTAGATACTGTCTGTAGGCTCGACTCACACGCTAATGATATGTCATCCCAGCTCCATGTGATCTAGGTGACGAAGATTTACCGCATAGCCGAGAGAAACGAGTATTCAGCGATCTCTGAGATTTGGCTTCCTCCTTGATTCTGCAGATCTCTCAACCTTCCACAGCATTTCTAACAAGAGTACGACCTCTGTATATACTTTTGGACTCGCCTTTGACTCCCTACACTCTCCAACTAATCCTACTTACGTAACTCGTGTCTATCACCTTCAAAAAAGAAGACCCCCTGCATTCAGTTGTACCACTA
Source organism: Penaeus chinensis (assembly GCF_019202785.1). Lineage (NCBI taxonomy): Eukaryota > Metazoa > Arthropoda > Malacostraca > Decapoda > Penaeidae > Penaeus > Penaeus chinensis. Next base: position 5,682,522 of record NC_061852.1, on the reverse strand, counting down.
AAAACCACACCTAGACTTCACTCTAACTGTGCAATTTTCTTATATATTCCTATTATCTTTTACCTCATCCTCCTCCTTACCTACTCCCCAATTTCCAACAACTACCAAACTCAAACAAACACCCTTCAAAAAATACCAACAACATCCTGTACCACCCACAAAACATAAATATAAAAAAACCCCATAAAACCCAACCCAACCCCCCAACCAACACCACCCACCACCCCCAACCCACACCCCCCCACCCACCACCCCCACCACTACCACCCCCCACACCCCACCCCCCCACCCACCCCCCCCCCCCCCCAACCAACACCAAACCCCTCACCCCACCCCCCACCCCCACCAACACAAACCCACCCCAACCCAACCCCCAACCCCACACACCACCCCCCCCACACCCCCCCACCCCCCCCCCCCCCCCCCCCCCCCCCCCACCCCCCCCCCCCCCCCCCCCCCCCCCCCCCCCCCCCCCCCCCCCCCCCCCCCCCCCCCCCCAACCCCAACCCCAACAACCCCACACCCCCAACACCCACCCCCCAACCCACCACCCCCCCCCCCCCCCCACCCCAAACACCACTACCCAAACCCCACACCCCCCAAACCACCCCCCCACACCCAAAAACCCCCCCCCCCACCAAACCAACCCACCCATCCCCCCCACACCCCACCCCCCCCACACACCACCAAAACCCCCCCCCCCCCCACCAACCCCCCCCACCACCAACAACAATATCCCCCCCACCATACCCCAACCCCCACCCCACACCACAACCCCACCCCCCCCCCACCCACAACACACACACCACCCCCCCCCCCCCCCCCCCCCCCCCCCCCCCCCCCACCCCCCCCCCCCCCCCCCACCCCCTCCCCCCCCCCCCTACCCCCCCCCCCCCCCCCCCCCCCCCCCCCCCCCCCCCCCCCCCCCCCCCCCCCCCACACACACCCCCCCCCCCCCCCCCCACCCCATATCCCCACAATTATCAAATCCCCAAACTCCCCACCCCCACCCCACCCCCCAACACACTCCCATCCCCCCCCCCCCCACCACCCCCACCCCACCAACCCCCCCTCCACACCCAATACCTCCATTCACCTCCTCAAGACCCCCCCCCACAACCACCAACACTCCCACCATAACAAACATCACCCCTCCACCAACACACACTACCCACAATCCAACCCCCCCCCCAAAACCCCCAAAACCCCCCCCCCCCCCCCATCAACCTCCCCCCCTCACCAAACACCCACCCTTCCCCCATCCCCTAATGTCTACCCACTAACATCCACATTTCACTGTGACTAATACAGAATGGACTGTGGACATTGTGCCCGTCTACTTCTGATGTGACACCACATACCCCACACCCCCGTAATGTGTCCACTCTCTCTCGACCTCATACTGAAGTCCACGTCTAGTCTTTGCGCGTCTTCCACTCCGTTGCATCATGTTAGACCATATCCTTGTCACACCCCTCCTATCTTACTGTCTCACGTGATAGACACTACCCCCTCACTGGCTACACTGTACTCCTCTCCCCGTCCATATGTCCTCTCTATCTCTACTCTGTTGTCCCCACGTTATCTCTCCTCTACTGTATCTCTTGTCCTTTGCCAATCACTGTCACTACTGGCTCGTGTTCGATAATTCTCTCTGTGTTTTGTCTATTCTCTCGTATTTCTGTCTCTCTTTTCTCGTGTATTCATCATTGCACTTCTCCCATTCAATATTCTTGTCTCGACTCTCTCTCACTCATCCTCTCCTCATTCATAATCATCTCCTGTGTCTCTCTCGCTCGCTCGACGTCACTCTTGTTTCCTTAATCCGTGACAATTTCTACTTTTATGTAACGTACTATTCGACTTTGTGTAGTGTCCTCTCTGTCTTGTTGACGTGTACCTCTCACTCTCTGCCACCTATCTGTAGACTATGCTTATGCGCTCTTCCACAGTGTGTCTCTAGTCTGCTTCTCCTTCTATCTATCATGTCTCGTGTCTCTACATCGTGACCTCATAGTCTCAAGTCCCTCTCTGTCTGTGTCTGCACGATCCCCTGTTCACACACCCTACGACGTCCCTCATTCCGCACCTCCCGTGTATCTACCGCAGTTCTATCTATCTGTAATCAGTACGAATAAGCTTTCAAAATAATATTGTCTTATATCATGTGCGTGACTCTTATCAATTACTCTTCACAGCTCGCTTCAATACTATCAGTGCCTATAGATCTCGACTCCTGTTACAGTCTCAACTCTTCGTTACGGAGGGTGGATATATGTCGTTGTCTTGGGTAGTCGTCTTGCACCATATGACTCTAATCTATATAATATATCTTAGCTATCTCACTATCCCGAGATATATCTCTATATATACAATCAAACTCCCAATTTCAGCCCACTTCATCCAGCCTATTGCACCTGACATTCTCAGCTAGAATCGCCTCCTTGAGCGAATAGTTATCTCTCTGCTGAATGCGTGTTTGCAGTTGGTGAGCGCGACGTGTCTCGTATCGCGACTGTGCGAATCCCGCAGATTAACGTTGTCGTAGTGTAGGGAGATGCTCGTGAAAGTAGATATTCGTTATGGATAGAACATTGCAAGTATTACAGAATGATCAGAAGTGTTGACAGATTCCCATATTTCCAGCTGGATACAGCAATCGAGAGATAGTGCGAGATGTAGATCACCAGCTGGGCAGAATAGTTGGTGGTGGGTGTGACAATGTGTCTCTCTCAGGAAAGAGAGAGAACTTGGATGTATATTGTGGAAAGAATTTGATGAGTCAAATGTATTATAAGCCTGACGGAATTAGCAAGGAGTAAGCAACACACACGATTACCATATAACTTATGTTATGTGGGGTAGGTGTGGTCTATATGAAGCTGTATTGTGTATTGCATGTTCTCAGGTATTAGTTTGATCAATGACATGTGTTCAGACAAGGGTATGGTAACGAAGTGTAGCTCTTATTATGTATTTTGCTAGTTAGTTGTACAGTCAGAGCGTGCGACTTTATAATATGTATTGTGGTGGTGTTGTGTTGTATGTGTCGGAGTGCAGCTATTTACTCATGTAGTGGTGCTATTTTAATATATAATAAATATATAGATATATATGTGATAGTGTAGTAAATAGGGGTAAGATATGAAATAGGTTATGAGGTAAGAGATATACATACGCACACACACACGAGACATCATCGAACACACTCAGACACGCTCTATTTTATCTGTATAATATAAAGTAGAGAGAGTATATGAGAGATTCATGAGACTAATGATATGGTTGAATAATGCTCTGAGTTTTACTGTTTAGATTCGTGCTCTGCACTTTTGCGCAGCGACCGTTCCTTAGGATTGCTCTCGCTCACGTGTGCAAGGCTGAGCGACAGAGGATTGTACGAATGTCAGGATTGGTTTGGGGTAAAATTGTTTTTGTCATAGATAGAGAGGATATAGAGAGCAGGGTGAACGCGAGTGAGACTGTAGTGGTTGCTCGTGGTCGCTGCTCGAGTATGCGAAAATTATCGACGTGTAGGGGATGTGCGGTTTGCGGTTGGGATTGGTCTCGGGAGAGAGGCTATGGTATGTGATGCATATTTGCTGGAATTGTGTGGAGACAAAAAACGGAGTTGGAGGAGATGGAAGCTTAGTCCCTCTGTTGTTGGTTTTGGGCGTTTCTTTTCTAATATATATACGTTAATATCTATGCATTATATACTATATATATTTCCTATATATAGAGACGAGACGAGAGAGTTTGAGCGAGAGACGAGAGAGGCGATGGGGGAGAGAACGCAGGAGGAGAGAGGAGGAGAGGATGAGTTGGAGAGAGACGAGAGAACTGAGCGAGAGAGAGAGAGAGAGAGATTAGATAGATAGATAGATACGAGGAGAGAGAGAGAGAGATTGAGATGACGCGGAGACGCAGAGACGAAGAGATGAGAGTGAGGAGAGAGAGAGAGAGAGAAAGGATATAGAAGTAATGGTACATGGATGTTGATTGTTTTAAATGTGAAACATTTATATATATATATTTTTTTTGAAACGGATATCGATCTGGGATATGCCTAAGAACACTCTTCCTTGACATGTCTGATGACCTGTCATACAAAGTTTAATAATGTCTCAGCGTGATCTTGTTCTTATGTCAAGTGGGATCCTCCAGACCCAATCTTTCATATTTTTTTTTACCCCCGTTTTCTCATCCAATTCTCATCCTCCACCCCACCCCCACCCCCCACCCCTCCACTCCAAACACCCAACCCCCCTTCCTCATTTCTCCCCCTCCACCTTCTCTCCCCCAACTCAAACCAACACAACCACCAATCACCACTAACACCAACCCCCCAAACCAAACATTCCCAAAACAAACCCCCACACAACCCACACAACAACAACCAACCACACCCACCTAACCCACCAACCACCCACCCCCCTCCCCCCCAACAAACACACCCACAACACACCAACAAACACCACAAACACACAACACACACACACACAACACACACAACCCACACACACACACACACACACACACACCCACACACACACCACACAACAACCACCACACACACACACACACCCACACACACACCCCACCACCACAACACCACCACAACACCCACCCCACACACCAACCACACACACACCACCCACAACACCCAACACCACCCCACACCACACCCACACCCACCCACCAAACACACACACACCCCCCAAAACACACACACACCCCCCACCCCCCCACCCCCCCCCCCCCCCACACCCCCCCACCCAAACCCCCCCATCACCCCCCCCCAAACCCCCCCCCCCCCCAACCCCCCCCCCCCCCCCCCCATACCCAACCACCCCACCCCCCCCCCACCCCACTAAACCACCACACCCACCCCCCCCCCCCCCCCCCCCTCACCCCACACCCCACCTAACCCAACCCCCCCACCCCCCCACATCACCACACATCCCATCTACCCACCCCCCCCACCCAAACACCACCCCCCCCCCCCCCCACCACACCAAACTCCCCCACCCACACCCCCCCACCCCACCCACATAACAACACCACCACCCCCCCCACAAAACCACCCCACCCCTGTACCACAACCCACCCCCCCACACACCCCAAACCCATGTAATAAACCATAATACACCCACTGATCCCTCACTCACCATCACTTAATCATTCCACATAATGTACCCTATATGACCTTACTATATCCCCCAATAGATAACTCCAACATCCATGTCCATCCCACAACCTGTTCTACTGTGACCCACACTGCTCCTCACACTGACACAAACCACTGTCAGCCCCCCAACCCCCCCCCCCCCCCCACCCCCCTACCCACCCCCCCCACCCCCCCAATCACCCCCACACACACACACCACACACACACCACACACACACACACACCCACACACAAAACCCCCCCCATAAAAATCCTACACCCCCCCCCCCCACCCCCCCCCCCCCCCCCCCCCCCCCCCCCCCCCCCCCCCCACACACATCTAATAAAATTCCTTATACATCCTACCTACATAAAACCCTACTCTGTCACAGACCGCAAACGCCTAATTCATGTGTCCTAACACTCCACGTGCACCTAATCGTGTGTTCAAATGTCCATCTACCAGCTCTCTCTCGCTCCAGTTATTCCAACCCCCCCCCAATCACTTACTGTGTTAGTCCATAATGTTCTGCTCCCTTCCTACCCCATTACCCCAACCAATTAAAACATACACAACCATAAACACCTAACCCCCTCACCACGTTTCCTCTGTGTGTCTATTGTCGTTCTACCCTTCCCTTCCTTATCCTGTATACTGCAGCCGCACCGTCCACCTTAAGATTATCCTTCCGTATAACTAACCTGTTGCTGTCTCAGCTCTCCTCTCCTATTCCTTGTGCATCTGTGTGTGTTGCCTGTGTCTGTCATTATCTTCTTCTTTCTATCTTCTCCCTTCCCCCTTCCCTTTCCTTCATAGATCTCTCCCTCCCTTTCTAACCTTTCTCCTGTCTCCTGCCTCCCCTCCCCACCCTGTCTTCACTCTATCTACTACCTCCTCCTCCTTCATATTCCTCAACCACACCCACCCACACCCACACCAACACAACTACCACCACAACAACCACCTACAACAACAACAAAAAACATCACAACCCCACAACACCCACAACCCACAAAACAACACAACATACCCAACACCAACACAAACAACACCAACAACCACCACACACACCCCCCTCACACTCACACCTAACCTCCCCACCAACCACACACACCAAATCACACACCACCCCCCCCCACAACCCCCCACCACCCACACACACCCCAACAACCACACAACCCCCACCACACAACACAAATACACACAAACACAAACACAAACACCACACCCACACACACAAAACACACAACCCACCATACACACCCCAAACACATAACACCAAAACCCCCACACACACCACTCACTCACACAACCACACCACACCCCATCTCTCTCTCCTATCTTCTCTCTCTCCTTCTCTCCCTCTCTCTCTCTTTCTCTCTCTCTGCACCCTTACCAACATGTCGTTAGTCTGTACCTTTACTCTGCCTCTCCACTACATGGTATAATATTGCTTCTTGGGTATATGTCATTAGCCTGAAGATTGTTTTTACTTACATCTCACCATGTATAGAGCCTGAGCTTCTAATCGAATCGTAGTAGTAATTTCTGATGTCTCTCACCTCAGTACTGTAGTCTGCAGTATATCGACGACATATCGTCATTGCTCGGGAATGAGGGGTGGGAGAGAGAGGAGAGAGGATAGAGGAGGTGAGGCACGAGAGAGAGAAGAGAGGAGAGGAGAGGGGGAGAGAGGGACAGAGCGACGAGAGTAGAGAGAGGCCGGAGAGGGACGATGAGTGAGAGAGGATAGAGAGAGAGGAGAGAGAGGAGAGAGAGATGAGAGAGAGAGAGAGAGAGAGATGAGAGGGAGACGAGCGAGAGACGCAGGAGCAGAGAGAAGAGACTTAGCTAGAGGTGAGACGAGGAGAGAGAGAGCACGCGAGAGAGGCGCGAGAGAGGAGGAGAGAGAAGTGGGGACGCGAGAGCGCGATCGATAGATAGACGAGCGATTAGAGCGCGAGGAGCCGATGAGGGAGAGGAGATAGAGAGTAGATAGCTAGAGAGAGAGAGAGAGACGAAGACGAGGGAGATCTTTCGCTGATCTCTATCACTCCTCATATATCTGAATATCTTATCTCTTCTCTCTCCCTTCTCTCTCTCTCCTATATATCTTCTCACTATCTATACTCTCTACGTATCGCTCTCTATCTCACTACTATCTCTCATATCTATCTCTCTATCTCGTCTATCTATCTACTCTCTACTTCTCATCTCTCCCCCATCCCCCCCCGCCACCCCCCAAGAGCAAGGGAGCGAGAATGAGACAAGTCACAGAAGAGGAGAGGAAGGATGCGGATTGTGATAATTGTGAGCGTTTAAAGTCTAATTTTAGAGTTCTTTTTCGAGACGCAGACGGACACAGATGACAGTGAAGATGAAATGATGAGAAACGCGTTGTGAAGAGGAGAATGAGAGAGAAGGAATGATTTTTGTGAGTGCAAATGGTCATGAGTAAGATATGGAGGTAGGTAGTCTCACTGAGGTGCGACGAAGAGGCAAATGAGAAATCATCTGCATTTGAATAAAGTTATGCAAGTTGACGCCATGAGGGTATGTTACCCGAACCCCACCCTGTCCCTCGCCTGTCTGCTGCCTCCGCACGCCTGACCGGCGAGAGAGAAGAGAGAGCGAGAGATAAGAGAGAGAGAGAGAGAAGAGAGATGAGGAGAGAGATAGAGCAGAGAGAGAGAGAGAGACCTGCAGCGAGAGAGAGAGAGAGAGGAGAGGGACTCGTGAGCCAGAGCACGGGGAGAGAGAGAGATCAGGCGAGGGAGAGACGGAGACCAATCGAGAGGACCGAAGACGGGACCCGTGAGAGCGGGCTGAGAGTAAGGAGTCGGGAGGAGAGAGGCGAGCACGTGATAGAGAGAGAGAGGAGAGAGAGAAGAGCGAGCAGGAGAAAGGGAAGTGATGAGAGCTAGATAGAGAGAGGAGTCGAGTAGACGAGAGAGATATGAGGGACGGGAGAGAGAGAGATAGATAGAGAGAGCGAGCAGAGACGATGAGACGAGTAGCGAGAGGGAGAGCGAGAGAGAGAGAGAGAGAGAGAGGGCAGAGGAGAGAGAGGATGATAGAGAGAGGGTGAGAGAGAGAGAGAGGAGGAGAGAGAGAGCGAGGACGAGAAGAGAGAGAGAGGAGAGAGAGAGTGAGAGAGGAGATAGATAGAGATAGATAGCATACGCTTCGGAGATGCAGAGAGAGGAGAGAGAGAAGAGTGAGAGAGGGAGAGAGAGAGATAGATAGATAGATAGATAGATAGATAGAGAGATAGATAGATAGATAGAAGAGAGAGCAGGAGAGAGAGAGAGAGAGCAGATGAAGTAGATGCACGCAGAGAGAGGAAGGAGAGGAGACTAGACGAGAGAGATTAGAGAGAGAGCTCGAGAGATGGAGAGCGAAGAGAGAGAGAGAGAGGGGAAAAGAGAGAAAGATGGGGGTGGAGGAGTGGAAAGAGTGAAGGAGATTGAAACGAAACAAAACACATACGGACACACAGCACACTAATAACGGATAAAGAGAAGAAACCCAGAAAAGAGCGATGTAGAAACAACAGAGAAGGAAGAAGAAGAATTGGTAATAGTAGAAGGAGAACAAAAAAGTACTATAAATAAGGAGAATAAAAGATAAGAAAACTCATGGAACAAACATCAGTAACAAGAACATATAAAAAAAACACGATAAAAAGTACAAAACCAACAGAGAAAGAAAGCAAACCCGATAAAAACACAACAAAAAAACGAGAAAAACAAACACAAAAATAAAAAGCACACACAGAAAAGCAACAAGACAAAGCAAGAGCGAAACACAACCCCCCATCCTGCCCCTACAACACACATCCAACACACAAAATAACAAAAACAAAAAACGCAACACTCACACACTCACCAACAAATACACCAAACCAAACAACACAACATAAATAAACAAAAAACACCAAGAAACAGAAGAAACAGAAGAGCATCAGCGAGCGGACATTCCGAAGCAATATCTCGCTTCTTCGTTTCTCGTGGCTTGTGCGGGCGGGGGCGGGCGGGGGGGGGTATCGATGGCGTCTCCATAATTCCTAAAGCGTCTCCGGGATATTCGACTGCAGATGTCTTTGAATGAAAAGAAGAGGAGGAGAAGAAGAGGAAGGAAGGAAGGAAGGGAGGGAAGCTGGAGCTGGAGGGGTTGGAATAGGGGGGGTTGGTGGAGAAGAAGGTGAGAGGAGGAGGTTTGAAGGCGTGAGGCGCGTAGGCGGTGAAGGTGGACAGAGGAGGAGGAGGAGGTAGGTCGGAGGAGGTTGAGGAGGAGGAGGTGAAGGAGGTGGCTGAGAAAGAGGAGGAGGAGGAGGAGGAGAGGTTGAGGAAGAGAGATGGAGCGAGGAGGAGGAGAAGGAGGAGCGCAGGGGCTTGGAGGCGGAGAGAGGAGGAGCGAAGAGGCTTAGCGCGGGGGAGGGCAGGAGGATGCTAGTGGAGTAGGAGAGGAGGAGGGGGGCGCGAAGAGAGAAGAGGTGATGGCGGGTGATTGGTGCGAGAGGGGGAGGAGGTTAACTGAGGAGGAAGAGGAGGCGGAGGAGGAGGAGGAGAAGGAGGAGGTGAGAGCAGGAGGAGGAGGACGGAGGAGGCGGTGAAGAGAGGAGGAAGAGGAGAGGAGTGAGGTGAGGGGGGAGGCAGGAGGAGAGATTGGAAGGAGTAGTGGAGGATGAGGCATGAGGATTAGGAGGAGGAGGAGGAGGAGTTACATAAGTGGAGGTGAGGTGAAGAAAGAGAGGAGGAGGGAGGTGAATGAGGAAGATGGAAGCGGAGAAGGAGGAGCAGGAAGAGGTTGAAGGAGGAGGATTGAGGAGGAGGAGGCAGGAGGAAGAGGAGGAGGTGATAGAGAAGGAGAGGCAGGAGGAGGCGGAGGAGGAGGAGAAGAGGCTGCTAGGGGGGAAGAGGAAGGAGGTGAAGGAGCAGGCGGGAGTAGGAGCGATGAGCATCCGGGGCTACGATAGGAGTGTGCGGTTAAGGAAAGAGGAGGAGGAGGAGGTGAAGCGAGGGGAAGAGGAGGAGTAGTAGGAGGAGGTTGACGGAGGAGGAGGAGGAGAGGAGGAGAGAGTAAGGAGGAGGACGGAGGAGGAGGAGGAGGAGGAGAGGAGTTGAAGGAGGAAAGAGGTGGAGGCTGAGGAGGCGGAGAGGAGGAGAGGCGGAGGAGGAGGAGGAGGAGGAGGGGAGGCGGAGGTTGGAAGGTGGAGAGGTGGAGGCTGAGGAGGAGGAGCAGGTGGAGGAGGAGAGAGGAGGCTGTGTAGGCAGAGGAGGAGGGGAGGCTGAGGAGAAAGAGGAGGAGGAGGAGGAGGAAAAAGTAGTAGCGAGAAAGTGGGGATGACCCCGGTGGCAGCAGAAAGAGTGAAAAGGACAGTTAGAGGAGGAGGTAGATGAGGAAGAGTTAGAGGAAGAGGAGGAGGAAGAGGAGAAGGAGTGAAGGAAAAGATGAAGGAACAGGAAAAGGATAAAGGACAAGGTGGCAGAAGGAAAGGAGAAAAAGAGGAAGAAGAGGAAGAAGACGGGTGATTGGCGTAAGAGGAATAAACGGAGGAGGAGGAAGGAGAAGAAGAAAATAAACCTTTTTTGGAAGACATTATTATCCTGCGCATCCCGCTGTGTCTTCAAATGGTATCTGGATTTGAATCACATTCTTAATGAAAAAATTGTGTTATCACTAAGGTTGTTATTTCAGAAACGAGGGCACACAGAGAAAGGAGGGGGGGGGGGGGGAGAGTGAGTAAGAAAGAGAGAGAGATAGATAGATAGATAGAGACAGATAGCTAGATATAGATAGAATAGATGTAGTTTGATCAGTTATTATTATAGAGAGGAGGAACAGAGACAGAGAGACGAAAGTTGTTTTTATATATAAACTGATTATATATATTTATATTATATCTCTATATATACACATTTATATATATACATATATATATATATTATATATATATATATTTATATAAATATATATTCACACACAACATATAAATATATATATACAATACATACACAACATACATAATACATACATATCGCATGCACACACAAACATAGAAATATATATATTATATATTATATATATATATATATATATAGAGAGAGAGAGAGAGAGAGCTGAGAATAGAGAAACGACGCGAGAGAGACGAAAGTTACAATAAAAAGTCAGGTAAGTTCAAAAGTATTGAGAAACTGGACGGGGGTGAAGATTTGAGACATCCTGATCTTTTGAAATAATTATCTACTCGACTGACAAGTTTGAGAGTAGTTCTCAATGGAAAACAGTACCACGACATCAAAGCAGGTGTCCTTCAAGGGAAGCCTATTTGGTACCTATGCTGTTTGGAAATGTCTTTCCTCGAGGAATTGCTCCTCCTCATTTCCTTGAAGCCAAAGCAGCGGCGGATGAGTGGAACATCCTCCTTTAGGTATGAGCCCAGGGAGCGGTTGCTCTGTAGAAAACTATTATGACAGAAGTAAGCCACAAAGATGCGACTTGGGGTTGCATAAAGGTGGCTGGTTCTCTTGGCCCCCGAATAGAACCGCAGCTTATGTTGTCGAGAGACACTCCACACACACACTCACATATCACACATCCACACCACACACCGACACACACCACACACACCACTCACACACACACACATAACACACAGCACACACATTATATGATTATATATCAAATACTACACGACACACACAGACACCTCAGATAGATATATATTGAGTATATATATAATATATATACATACACATTACACACACACACCACACACACACACACCACCACACACACACCATATATTTATAGATACTATATATGGTATATTAAATATTGTAACATAATCAATAAATAAATAGATGATGTGTGTATTATAGTATAGATATATATATATATATATATATACACATACATACACACAACACATATGCATACTCACGACTGTACGCCTATTATATATATATTATCTCTATGTATATTATATATATATTATAATATATCTATCTAGTATATGAGTATACTTATAGTATATGTATAATGTATAAATATATATATATACTGATATATATATTATATATATGTGTAGAATTACTATACTATATGTCCTATAAAGCATATAATACATACATATGCATAACATATATATTATGCGATAATATCATTATAGTATATATATATAATATTTATATATTCATATATATATATATATATATAGTATATTATAATCTATCTAGTAGTATATATAATCTATATATTTACTATATATATATATACGCGTATATATACTCACACCATACACACACACACACACACAGACCCCCACAACACGCCACGACACACACACAACACACACACACTATATCGTGTGTGGGTGTGTGTCTGTGGGTGTGTGTGTATGTCGCGTGATGGGGTACAACACACATTTATATATACACTTATCATCGCTGTTTTCCCTCTATCTCCCATCATGCCGACATTCCTGTCTCTTAACCTCCCGCCTACCCCCCTCCCCTCGCACGGCTCTTCCTCTCACGCCAATTTTATCCCTTCCCTTCTCTTGTGTGTGTTTCTCTTTATCCCCTATGTTCGTTGCCTCCCCTTCGTTTCGTTCTGGTTAATTTCCTCCTCCCTTTGTTACATCGCGCGCTCATTACAAGTCCGCGGCGGGGAGCTCGCTGGGGAGACTTTGTTAGATTTTCGACGTCGGTCGCCCCTGTCTGGTTTTCAAATCATTTTGTTTATAGTTTCATTTTTGGGGGTCAACTAAGGAGTGTGTTTTTTTTATTGTATCTTTATTGTTATCATTA